>NW_027459499.1:0-225000 GCF_050624435.1 Tenrec ecaudatus
CCTAAGGTATCCTGGACTTAGGGGTTATTAATCTCCCAGCCCTGAAACATCCCTGAACATTCTACCCGTTGTAGGAGGCACCATGGGAATTTGGACCCCGGGTAATTTACAAGCCTTTACTCCAATTGAACCCAAGAAAATTCAAAATGGCTTAGGCAGTTACTCTATTTTGGTCACTTTTGACTCGTCCTGCACTAGCCCATTATTTCCATTTAACTCTATAACGCGAAGCATGATGTTTTCATAACATTAAAAATGTATATATTAATACATATATATATATATTTATAACTATGAAAGTCCACAACAAAAAGAAAATTTTTTCCCAAAATTAAAATTGAAGCGTTATAGGGTTAAAAAGAAGGATGGGTCTTATCAGCGGGTCCAAGACCTTAGCATCATAAATGAATCAGTGATCCGACTGCACCTAGTAGTGCCCAAACCTGTGCCCTCCTAGGGGAAAGTGTGAATGCTTTTATCCCTCTTCCTGTACTTCCAATGAACAAACACACATGTCTGGTAATCCTAAGATTATTTTTGTTTCCTGTGACACTCACCTAATTTCAAGGCCACTGCCACCTCACAAGCTTAGCCTTGTCGTAGTCAAACTGTTCACCTTTTAGACCGTTTGTTTTTCTCAGAAGTTATCGGGTGATTAAAGCTTCTGAACCAAGTGTGCCAGGTCCACGACTACCATCTCCTGGACCACCTCAACCTTATCCATCCTGGATAAAGTTGCCCTCAATGGACAACCCCTCCCAGCAGTGTAGGAAGGGTATGGACCCAAAGCCCATCCTCGCCCCTTTTGCCAGCAGGAAGCAGCTAGAGATGTCGTCGCCCAGTACCCCCAAAGATTTGGGTCCATATCTCTTCAGGGGGGCAAATGTTAGGTAGCTATACTAGGGACTGGGGCATCCGTTATGCATGCCCATAGGGCCAAGATAAGAGCCCAGTTAGGAGAGGCACCCTGTGCATGCTCAGAGGTCCAGATTTCTGGCCATGAAGGGGAGGTCACCTGGGTGGTTCCTGTACCTGGATTGACCAATCTAGGCCATGTAAATTCAATTCAGCCACTGGGGTCGACCAGACTTGCCCACCACGCCTCCCTAACGCTCATAAAACTCTCTTGAGTGCAGACCAGGCTTCTGCATGATTTCTCTCTCACTCAGGAAGGCTCTTTGGAGGCAGCTGTGCTGCACATAAATGGCTGGTGGATACTGTTCAGATGCATGGCTTTCTGCTTGCAAGGGTTTTTGTCTCAGCTGACTGTAAGGGAGGAGGTAGTACGTCTGGATCACAGAGTATCCATGTCCACAAACGAGGCTGCTCATTCCACAGTCCTGGAAGTGCTTTATGAAAACCCTCTGCTTTGCAATGTCACTCCTTGTAGATTAGAGTGGGAGGGGCTGGGACCAAGGTATGCTGCCTCTTACTCCCAGTTGCAGGTTTCTGGATGCTGATTGTATCTCTTACAGCATCAGTTAGTGGGCTTGTTGTCTGCCTCAGGCTTTGTTCACGGAGATCCTCCAGCTAGTTGGTGGTGTGTGCGCATGAGCAGAGGCTTCCTGCCAATCCCCCATGAGTAGTAGAGCTCCCATGGTGTGGACTCCATGAAAGCCTTGCCCCAGGCAGCATGCTTACAAAGGAGGGTGGGCCCTGCAGGACAGAGGACCATTCCCCCTGTGGAATGGCCTCAGAGATCCACCTCCCTCTCTGGCCAGCTGCTGGGGCTGTGGGTCCTAAGCATCATGGCTGACTCAGTAATAGACACAGGGTGAGGCGACTCCAGTAGCTGTTTTGACTGGTCTAATCCAGCCTGAGATCATCCTTGCATGAGCCCTCTGCCAAGATTATTTTTGTTTCTTTTATGATCTTTTCATTAGTGGCTCCTACAACACTAACCACAATCCATAAATACATCATCTGTTTGAAGCACATCTGTACATTAATTGCCCTCCTTATTCACAAAATATCCACTCTCCACCCAAGCCCCTGGCCTCATCTCCTTATTTTTCCCCCCTCAATGCCCGCCACCCATCCCTCATCAATCCTTGGAAATGTACTAATTCTTTTGTCATATTTTCACCCACCTTTCTTTTGAGGTCAATGAAGATCCTTGTAATCGGTTCCCACTTTCCATCCTGCCCTTCCTCCACCCTCCCAGTATCTCCACTCATAACACTGGTAAAGGGCCCATCCACTCTGGATCCCCCGTGTTTGAAATTCCTATCGGTACTAGAATACCTTCTCTAGTTTGGCCAGATTAGTATGGTAGAACTGGGATCATGATAGTGGGGCAAGAGAAAGCATTAAGAACTAGAGGAAAGTTGTGTTTCATCTTTGCTGTCTCATACCCTGTATTCTTTAATCTCCACTCTGAGATCCTTCTGTAAGGGGATGTCCAGTGCACTGCAAATAGGTTTTGGGTCTATACCCGGCAGTCCCCTCTCATTCTCCATGATAAGATTTTTTTGTTCTCATGATGCCTGTTGCCTTATCCCTTTAAAACTTTGTGATCACACAGGCTGGTATGCTTTCTCCATGTGGGATCTGTTGCTTCAGAGCCAGATGGCTGTTTCTTTACCCTCAGGCCTTTAAGACCCCACACGCTATATCTTTAGGTAGCTGGACACCATCGGCTTTCTTCACCACATTTGCTTATGCAGCCGCTTTGTGGTCAGTGATTGTGTAGGGAAGGTGAGCATCTTAGAATGCCAATTTAATAGAACAGTGTTATTGCAATGAGGGAGTCCTTGAGCGGAGGCCCTATGTCCATCTGCTACCTTAATACTAAATCTATAAACATATGGACATAGATCTATTTCCCCATGCCCCTTTGTAAATATATGTACATATGTACATGCCTTTATTTAGACGTCTATAACTGGCCCTTGCTTCCCAGCTCACTCTTCTATACTCTTTGATTTTCCTCTTGTGCCCACTGACATGCTCAGTCTTCCTTTGGGTTTCAGTAATTCCTCTTGGTTACATTACCTTTGATCACGCCCTACCAGGCCTCCTACATCCCCCTCACTACCGTTTTCCATCACTTGTTGTACCCTTGTCTCTGGGTTTCTTTACAGCACTTCCTTTCCCCCCACCGTGCTCACTCCCATGCCCAATGGAAAGGGCCGGTCACATGTTTACTCCTCCAGATTGTTCATCCAGCCTCTCTTAATTAGACAGACCTGTAAAGGTAATAACATGCACAAAACAAGACTGAGCTAAACCAAGCAGCAAAAAGAAAAAAAAACAAACAAAAATGAAAACAAAACCCAACCCAAATCCAATGACACTAAAAGAAAACAACACTAACCAGAAAGAAAAGTACAAGGACTGTGTGGTGAACTTTAGGAGTGTTTTCCAGTCCAGTCTGTGGGGGCACCGAACCCTGACCACAAAGTCCACCTTTGGCATTCCCCGGGGACTTTGATGCTCCGTTTTCTTACTCTTCCGCTGCACTCTCTTAGTGTCATGCATCGAAGTGGCAGGATCAGTTCGGGCGCAGTTCCCACACTGTTTGTCCAGTGTTGTCCCCTCTAAGGCTATGGGTCTTTGAGGGACGTTTCTCATCGTGGGGCTGCCCATGTGGTCTTCTCTGTGGATTGGCTTCTCTGATTGGGAACATCATCCTCAAGGTGTATTGGGCCAGGATGTGCTCCATTCTCCCCTCCTCCCCCTTGTTCTGCCCTGTGTTCTCTGATCAGATATGTCCCTCTCCGCGAGCTGCAGATCCGGTGCCATCCTGTGAAATACAATCTTTTGGGGCTGCAAGGATGTGGGGGGGTGGGTATCAGCTCAGATCTTTTGAGAGTCCAGGAGATATTGACTGCTCGATGGGCACAGTTCTGTGGGGCACCGTGCTCTTGGTCCAGACGCTGGTTGTGAATATGACTTTGTTGTTAACCAGTTGTGTGTCTCTGGGTCAACTCCCGTGTGTTTTTGAGTGAGTTTTCTAATCTGCAAAGTAAATGTACAGGATTATCCAGACTCCCATGTCAGCAAGTTATCGAGAGGGGTTAATCAGAGACTGTTTCATATAGTGTGTACCTGCGTGCCGCATTCTAGACCTGCGATGGCAATTATGAGCTCAGGATAGAGATGGTGTCCAGCAGGTAACATACGTGGCTCCATATTGAAACAGGAAGCCCACTGTGGAGATTTGGTCCTTCCGTTGATGGCCACCGGCCACCTAGTCTTCTCCTGCTATAAGTGCTTCACTGGCTCAGCAGCTGAGCCAGAAGCCAGTGATATCATAACCAGGTGGCTAACTGGGCCAAAGGGCTGATAGATATTTGTTATTTTGTTGTCTTGGGAAACCCACCTACCCTCCATGCAAACCTTCTGGTGTGAGTTATCTGTGGAAGGAATCATAGGCTCACAGTAATTCACATCTTTCTTCTTGAAAATGTGCCCATATTCCTTTCTGAACCTGACAAGGTGGCCCCTGTGTCCACCAAGAAATTTACTGCCTGGCCTCCTACTTGGAGAGTTAGCCTGGGCTTTTGGCGGCGAAGTGAAACAGAGCCCTGACCCCTTCATTGAGCTTCTTCAAGCATTATTGTCTCTTGCTTGGGTCTTTCTACGTGCAGATGAGGCCCATCCACTCTAGTGGAGGGTCGTGCACCTCTCCTGGGGTTTTCAAGGCACTGATTTTTCCAGTGTCCTTCTTTCCTGCAGTAGGCACATTGGTCCTTCCCCATGGCTTGGCGGTGCCCACAGGTTAGTCTCTCCGTGAGTGGGCCATGCTCTCCTTTTCCTGAGTCTCTGGGGTATCTCATGGCAATTACGATTATTTTAGCTAGCTTCTTTGTCTCTGTCGTGCTAGGGTCATCTCTGTTGTTATACACTCAATGAGCCACTTGTACCAAATCGCTAAGATTTTTCCCTTCAAACCCTTCCCACTTCTTTGTCATGTCTGAGGCAGACTGACTGAGTAATAAAGGCAATACTTATTGCCCTCCTGTTTTCAGTGCCTCCGGGCCGTTAGGGGTATAAAGCCCGTAGGCTTCCCTCAGCCACTCTAGAAAGGCAGGCGGATATTCTCTTATAGGAACCTGAAAATTCTCACTGACCTTAGATAAATTCATAGGTTTCCTAGCTCTTCTGCAGAGGGTCATGTAAGAGCAATGGTTGATACCTGGTAAAGTCCTCTGGGCCTTGCTAGGAATTGAGATCCCACATTGTTGGTGTAGTGGCCAAAAGAGTTTCTCTCAAGTGGGGAGTGCCCGCTCGCTGACCATCAGGTTCACTGACTGCTTACTGGGCCTCTGTCTGGAAGGGCTACCCTCCTCCGTTGTGAACAGCACCTGGAGAAGTTGTTGGCAAGCATTCCAGGTGGGCTGATGAGTATGGAAGTCATACCAGTACTAGTGTGTGTGGGGGGCTGCTTGTTAGGGGTGGGGGTGAGTTTGGGGGGCCGGTGGGGGAGGGAGTGACTCAATAAGGGCCTGTTAGAAGTTTTCTATTTCTGGACCCTAGAAACCTTATAGGGCGGGGGTTGAAAGAAAGGGTTTGAAGCCAGCTCTCCCACTCCCAGAGTTCTCCTGCAAAATGGGATAAAGCCGATTATGGGAGAGTGATGGGGAGGGGAGGGGAGGGGAGGGGTGGGGGAGTGATGGGGGAGGGGAGGGGTGAGGGAGGGGAGGGGTGGGGGAGGGTGATGGGGAGGGATGGCCTCCACCTATGTGGTTTTGGGAACTTGGACCGTTTGTTTTTCCGGTCCTTCCATGTTTCCTGAAACCTTGGAAACAAGGGCCCTTTCTTTGCGGGAGGGAGTAAGTCTTTTATATTTGCAGGCTTCTTAGTGGCAATGTCAGCCCACACTTGAAGTAACGGGATCAGATCGGGATATCCTGGTTCCCTTTAACCATAACTATGAACTCTTAGTAACAGGGGATGGGAAAACTAGTCTTGCGTGGGTCAATCAGGGACTCCTTCTGCCCCATCACTTTTAAACAAATTGTAGAGTCTCCAAGCTTTTGGGTTGAAACCACATCCTCTTGGTGAATGCCGAGAGCAGGGGTCCTCAAACTACAACCTGTGGGCCACATGCAGACAGCCGAGGACGTTGATCCTTTCTGCCGGGTGTATGTGCCCCATTTATTTTTTTTTGAACTTCAAATCAAGATGTGCAGTGTGCACATGAATTTGTTCGTAATATTTGTTTTTTTAAACTATAGTCTTTCCTTCAAAAGGCCTGAGGGATAGTGAACTGGCCCCCTGGGTAAACAGTTTAAGGACCCCTGCCCTAAGGTATCCTGGACTTAGGGGTTATTAATCTCCCAGCCCTGAAACATCCCTGAACATTCTACCCGTTGTAGGAGGCACCATGGGAATTTGGACCCCGGGTAATTTACAAGCCTTTACTCCAATTGAACCTAAGAAAATTCAAAATGACTTAGGCAGTTACTCTATTTTGGTCACTTATGACTCGTCCTGCACTAGCCCATTATTTCCATTTAACTCTATAACGCGAAGCATGATGTTTTCATAACATTAAAATGTATATATTAATACATATATATATATATATTTATAACTATGAAAGTCCACAACAAAAAGAAAATTTTTTCCCAAAATTAAAATTGAAGCGTTATAGGGTTAAAAAGAAGGATGGGTCTTATCAGCGGGTCCAAGACCTTAGCATCATAAATGAATCAGTGATCCGACTGCACCTAGTAGTGCCCAAACCTGTGCCCTCCTAGGGGAAAGTGTGAATGCTTTTATCCCTCTTCCTGTACTTCCAATGAACAAACACACATGTCTGGTAATCCTAAGATTATTTTTGTTTCCTGTGACACTCACCTAATTTCAAGGCCACTGCCACCTCACAAGCTTAGCCTTGTCGTAGTCAAACTGTTCACCTTTTAGACCGTTTGTTTTTCTCAGAAGTTATCGGGTGATTAAAGCTTCTGAACCAAGTGTGCCAGGTCCACGACTACCATCTCCTGGACCACCTCAACCTTATCCATCCTGGATAAAGTTGCCCTCAATGGACAACCCCTCCCAGCAGTGTAGGAAGGGTATGGACCCAAAGCCCCACCTCGCCCCTTTTGCCAGCAGGAAGCAGCTAGAGATGTCGTCGCCCAGTACCCCCAAAGATTTGGGTCCATATCTCTTCAGGGGGGCAAATGTTAGGTAGCTATACTAGGGACTGGGGCATCCGTTATGCATGCCCATAGGGCCAAGATAAGAGCCCAGTTAGGAGAGGCACCCTGTGCATGCTCAGAGGTCCAGATTTCTGGCCATGAAGGGGAGGTCACCTGGGTGGTTCCTGTACCTGGATTGACCAATCTAGGCCATGTAAATTCAATTCAGCCACTGGGGTCGGCCAGACTTGCCCACCACGCCTCCCTAATGCTCATAAAACTCTCTTGAGTGCAGACCAGGCTTCTGCATGATTTCTCTCTCACTCAGGAAGGCTCTTTGGAGGCAGCTGTGCTGCACATGAGTGGCTGGTGGATACTGTTCAGATGCATGGCTTTCTGCTTGCAAGGGTTTTTGTCTCAGCTGACTGTAAGGGAGGAGGTAGTACGTCTGGATCACAGAGTATCCATGTCCACAAAGGAGGCTGCTCATTCCACAGTCCTGGAAGTGCTTTATGAAAACCCTCTGCTTTGCAATGTCACTCCTTGTAGATTAGAGTGGGAGGGGCTGGGACCAAGGTATGCTGCCTCTTACTCCCAGTTGCAGGTTTCTGGATGCTGATTGTATCTCTTACAGCATCAGTTAGTGGGCTTGTTGTCTGCCTCAGGCTTTGTTCACGGAGATCCTCCAGCAAGTTGTTGGTGTGTGCGCATGAGCAGAGGCTTCCTGCCAATCCCCCATGATTAGTAGAGCTCCCATGGTGTGGACTCCATGAAAGCCTTGCCCCAGGCAGCATGCTTACAAAGGAGGGTGGGCCCTGCAGGACAGAAGACCATTCCCCCTGTGGAATGGCCTCAGAGATCCACCTCCCTCTCTGGCCAGCTGCTGGGGCTGTGGGTCCTAAGCATCATGGCTGACTGAGTAATAGACACAGGGTGAGGCGACTCCAGTAGCTGTTTTGACTGGTCTAATCCAGCCTGAGATCATCCTTGCATGAGCCCTCTGCCAAGATTATTTTTGTTTCTTTTATGATCTTTTCATTAGTGGCTCCTACAACACTAACCACAATCCATAAATACATCATCTGTTTGAAGCACATCTGTACATTAATTTCCCTCCTTATTCACAAAATATCCACTCTCCACCCAAGCCCCTGGCCTCAGCTCCTCATTTTTCCCCCCTCAATGCCCGCCACCCATCCCTCATCAATCCTTGGAAATGTACTAATTCTTTTGTCATATTTTCACCCACCTTTCTTTTGAGGTCAATGAAGATCCTTGTAATCGGTTCCCACTTTCCATCCTGCCCTTCCTCCACCGTCCCAGTATCTCCACTCATAACACTGGTAAAGGGCCCATCCACTCTGGATCCCCCGTGTTTGAAATTCCTATCGGTACTAGAATACCTTCTCTAGTTTGGCCAGATTAGTATGGTAGAACTGGGATCATGATAGTGGGGCAAGAGAAAGCATTAAGAACTAGAGGAAAGTTGTGTTTCATCTTTGCTGTCTCATACCCTGTATTCTTTAATCTCCACTCTGAGATCCTTCTGTAAGGGGATGTCCAGTGCACTGCAAATAGGTTTTGGGTCTATACCCGGCAGTCCCCTCTCATTCTCCATGATAAGGTTTTTTTGTTCTCATGATGCCTGTTGCCTTATCCCTTTAAAACTTTGTGATCACACAGGCTGGTATGCTTTCTCCATGTGGGATCTGTTGCTTCAGAGCCAGATGGCTGTTTCTTTACCCTCAGGCCTTTAAGACCCCACACGCTATATCTTTAGGTAGCTGGACACCATCGGCTTTCTTCACCACATTTGCTTATGCAGCCGCTTTGTGGTCAGTGATTGTGTAGGGAAGGTGAGCATCTTAGAATGCCAATTTAATAGAACAGTGTTATTGCAATGAGGGAGTCCTTGAGCGGAGGCCCTATGTCCATCTGCTACCTTAATACTAAATCTATAAACATATGGACATAGATCTATTTCCCCATGCCCCTTTGTAAATATATGTACATATGTACATGCCTTTATTTAGACGTCTATAACTGGCCCTTGCTTCCCAGCTCACTCTTCTATACTCTTTGATTTTCCTCTTGTGCCCACTGACATGCTCAGTCTTCCTTTGGGTTTCAGTAATTCCTCTTGGTTACATTACCTTTGATCACGCCCTACCAGGCCTCCTACATCCCCCTCACTACCGTTTTCCATCACTTGTTGTACCCTTGTCTCTGGGTTTCTTTACACCACTTCCTTTCCCCCCACCGTGCTCACTCCCATGCCCAATGGAAAGGGCCGGTCACATGTTTACTCCTCCAGATTGTTCATCCAGCCTCTCTTAATTAGACAGACCTGTAAAGGTAATAACATGCACAAAACAAGACTGAGCTAAACCAAGCAGCAAAAAGAAAAAAAAACAAACAAAAATGAAAACAAAACCCAACCCAAATCCAATGACACTAAAAGAAAACAACACTAACCAGAAAGAAAAGTACAAGGACTGTGTGGTGAACTTTAGGAGTGTTTTCCAGTCCAGTCTGTGGGGGCACCGAACCCTGACCACAAAGTCCACCTTTGGCATTCCCCGGGGACTTTGATGCTCCGTTTTCTTACTCTTCCGCTGCACTCTCTTAGTGTCATGCATCGAAGTGGCAGGATCAGTTCGGGCGCAGTTCCCACACTGTGTGTCCAGTGTTGTCCCCTCTAAGGCTATGGGTCTTTGAGGGACGTTTCTCATCGTGGGGCTGCCCATGTGGTCTTCTCTGTGGATTGGCTTCTCTGATTGGGAACATCATCCTCAAGGTGTATTGGGCCAGGATGTGCTCCATTCTCCCCTCCTCCCCCTTGTTCTGCCCTGTGTTCTCTGATCAGATATGTCCCTCTCCGCGAGCTGCAGATCCGGTGCCATCCTGTGAAATACAATCTTTTGGGGCTGCAAGGATGTGGGGGGGTGGGTATCAGCTCAGATCTTTTGAGAGTCCAGGAGATATTGACTGCTCGATGGGCACAGTTCTGTGGGGCACCGTGCTCTTGGTCCAGACGCTGGTTGTGAATATGACTTTGTTGTTAACCAGTTGTGTGTCTCTGGGTCAACTCCCGTGTGTTTTTGAGTGAGTTTTCTAATCTGCAAAGTAAATGTACAGGATTATCCAGACTCCCATGTCAGCAAGTTATCGAGAGGGGTTAATCAGAGACTGTTTCATATAGTGTGTACCTGCGTGCCGCATTCTAGACCTGCGATGGCAATTATGAGCTCAGGATAGAGATGGTGTCCAGCAGGTAACATACGTGGCTCCATATTGAAACAGGAAGCCCACTGTGGAGATTTGGTCCTTCCGTTGATGGCCACCGGCCACCTAGTCTTCTCCTGCTATAAGTGCTTCACTGGCTCAGCAGCTGAGCCAGAAGCCAGTGATATCATAACCAGGTGGCTAACTGGGCCAAAGGGCTGATAGATATTTGTTATTTTGTTGTCTTGGGAAACCCACCTACCCTCCATGCAAACCTTCTGGTGTGAGTTATCTGTGGAAGGAATCATAGGCTCACAGTAATTCACATCTTTCTTCTTGAAAATGTGCCCATATTCCTTTCTGAACCTGACAAGGTGGCCCCTGTGTCCACCAAGAAATTTACTGCCTGGCCTCCTACTTGGAGAGTTAGCCTGGGCTTTTGGCGGCGAAGTGAAACAGAGCACTGACCCCTTCATTGAGCTTCTTCAAGCATTATTGTCTCTTGCTTGGGTCTTTCTACGTGCAGATGAGGCCCATCCACTCTAGTGGAGGGTCGTGCACCTCTCCTGGGGTTTTCAAGGCACTGATTTTTCCAGTGTCCTTCTTTCCTGCAGTAGGCACATTGGTCCTTCCCCATGGCTTGGCGGTGCCCACAGGTTAGTCTCTCCGTGAGTGGGCCATGCTCTCCTTTTCCTGAGTCTCTGGGGTATCTCATGGCAATTACGATTATTTTAGCTAGCTTCTTTGTCTCTGTCGTGCTAGGGTCATCTCTGTTGTTATACACTCAATGAGCCACTTGTACCAAATCGCTAAGATTTTTCCCTTCAAACCCTTCCCACTTCTTTGTCATGTCTGAGGCAGACTGACTGAGTAATAAAGGCAATACTTATTGCCCTCCTGTTTTCAGTGCCTCCGGGCCGTTAGGGGTATAAAGCCCGTAGGCTTCCCTCAGCCACTCTAGAAAGGCAGGCGGATATTCTCTTATAGGAACCTGAAAATTCTCACTGACCTTAGATAAATTCATAGGTTTCCTAGCTCTTCTGCAGAGGGTCATGTAAGAGCAATGGTTGATACCTGGTAAAGTCCTCTGGGCCTTGCTAGGAATTGAGATCCCACATTGTTGGTGTAGTGGCCAAAAGAGTTTCTCTCAAGTGGGGAGTGCCCGCTCGCTGACCATCAGGTTCACTGACTGCTTACTGGGCCTCTGTCTGGAAGGGCTACCCTCCTCCGTTGTGAACAGCACCTGGAGAAGTTGTTGGCAAGCATTCCAGGTGGGCTGATGAGTATGGAAGTCATACCAGTACTAGTGTGTGTTGGGGGCTGATTGTTAGGGGTGGGGGTGAGTTTGGGGGGCCGGTGGGGGAGGGAGTGACTCAATAAGGGCCTGTTAGAAGTTTTCTATTTCTGGACCCTAGAAACCTTATAGGGCGGGGGTTGAAAGAAAGGGTTTGAAGCCAGCTCTCCCACTCCCAGAGTTCTCCTGCAAAATGGGATAAAGCCGATTATGGGAGAGTGATGGGGAGGGGAGGGGAGGGGAGGGGTGGGGGAGTGATGGGGGAGGGGAGGGGTGAGGGAGGGGAGGGGTGGGGGAGGGTGATGGGGAGGGATGGCCTCCACCTATGTGGTTTTGCGAACTTGGACCGTTTGTTTTTCTGGTCCTTCCATGTTTCCTGAAACCTTGGAAACAAGGGCCCTTTCTTTGTGGGAGGGAGTAAGTCTTTTATATTTGCAGGCTTCTTAGTGGCAATGTCAGCCCACACTTGAAGTAACGGGATCAGATCGGGATATCCTGGTTCCCTTTAACCATAACTATGAACTCTTAGTAATAGGGGATGGGAAAACTAGTCTTGCGTGGGTCAATCAGGGACTCCTTCTGCCCCATCACTTTTAAACAAATTGTAGAGTCTCCAAGCTTTTGGGTTGCAACCACATCCTCTTGGTGAATGCCGAGAGCAAGGGTCCTCAAACTACAACCTGTGGGCCACATGCAGACAGCCGAGGACGTTGATCCTTTCTGCCGGGTGTATGTGCCCCATTTATTTTTTTTTTTTTGAACTTCAAATCAAGATGTGCAGTGTGCACATGAATTTGTTCGTAATATTTGTTTTTTTAAACTATAGTCTTTCCTTCAAAAGGCCTGAGGGATAGTGAACTGGCCCCCTGGGTAAACAGTTTAAGGACCCCTGCCCTAAGGTATCCTGGACTTAGGGGTTATTAATCTCCCAGCCCTGAAACATCCCTGAACATTCTACCCGTTGTAGGAGGCACCATGGGAATTTGGAGCCCGGGTAATTTACAAGCCTTTACTCCAATTGAACCCAAGAAAATTCAAAATGGCTTAGGCAGTTACTCTATTTTGGTCACTTTTGACTCGTCCTGCACTAGCCCATTATTTCCATTTAACTCTATAACGCGAAGCATGATGTTTTCATAACATTAAAAAATGTATATATTAATACATATATATATTTATAACTATGAAAGTCCACAACAAAAAGAAAATTTTTCCCAAAATTAAAATTGAAGCGTTATAGGGTTAAAAAGAAGGATGGGTCTTATCAGCGGGTCCAAGACCTTAGCATCATAAATGAATCAGTGATCAGACTGCACCTAGTAGTGCCCAAACCTGTGCCCTCCTAGGGGAAAGTGTGAATGCTTTTATCCCTCTTCCTGTACTTCCAATGAACAAACACACATGTCTGGTAATCCTAAGATTATTTTTGTTTCCTGTGACACTCACCTAATTTCAAGGCCACTGCCACCTCACAAGCTTAGCCTTGTCGTAGTCAAACTGTTCACCTTTTAGACCGTTTGTTTTTCTCAGAAGTTATCGGGTGATTAAAGCTTCTGAACCAAGTGTGCCAGGTCCACGACTACCATCTCCTGGACCACCTCAACCTTATCCATCCTGGATAAAGTTGCCCTCAATGGACAACCCCTCCCAGCAGTGTAGGAAGGGTATGGACCCAAAGCCCCACCTCGCCCCTTTTGCCAGCAGGAAGCAGCTAGAGATGTCGTCGCCCAGTACCCCCAAAGATTTGGGTCCATATCTCTTCAGGGGGGCAAATGTTAGGTAGCTATACTAGGGACTGGGGCATCCGTTATGCATGCCCATAGGGCCAAGATAAGAGCCCAGTTAGGAGAGGCACCCTGTGCATGCTCAGAGGTCCAGATTTCTGGCCATGAAGGGGAGGTCACCTGGGTGGTTCCTGTACCTGGATTGACCAATCTAGGCCATGTAAATTCAATTCAGCCACTGGGTTCGGCCAGACTTGCCCACCACGCCTCCCTAACGCTCATAAAACTCTCTTGAGTGCAGACCAGGCTTCTGCATGATTTCTCTCTCACTCAGGAAGGCTCTTTGGAGGCAGCTGTGCTGCACATGAGTGGCTGGTGGATACTGTTCAGATGCATGGCTTTCTGCTTGCAAGGGTTTTTGTCTCAGCTGACTGTAAGGGAGGAGGTAGTACGTCTGGATCACAGAGTATCCATGTCCACAAACGAGGCTGCTCATTCCACAGTCCTGGAAGTGCTTTATGAAAACCCTCTGCTTTGCAATGTCACTCCTTGTAGATTAGAGTGGGAGGGGCTGGGACCAAGGTATGCTGCCTCTTACTCCCAGTTGCAGGTTTCTGGATGCTGATTGTAGCTCTTACAGCATCAGTTAGTGGGCTTGTTGTCTGCCTCAGGCTTTGTTCACGGAGATCCTCCAGCTAGTTGGTGGTGTGTGCGCATGAGCAGAGGCTTCCTGCCAATCCCCCATGAGTAGTAGAGCTCCCATGGTGTGGACTCCATGAAAGCCTTGCCCCAGGCAGCATGCTTACAAAGGAGGGTGGGCCCTGCAAGACAGAGGACCATTCCCCCTGTGGAATGGCCTCAGAGATCCACCTCCCTCTCTGGCCAGCTGCTGGGGCTGTGGGTCCTAAGCATCATGGCTGACTCAGTAATAGACACAGGGTGAGGCGACTCCAGTAGCTGTTTTGACTGGTCTAATCCAGCCTGAGATCATCCTTGCATGAGCCCTCTGCCAAGATTATTTTTGTTTCTTTTATGATCTTTTCATTAGTGGCTCCTACAACACTAACCACAATCCATAAATACATCATCTGTTTGAAGCACATCTGTACATTAATTGCCCTCCTTATTCACAAAATATCCACTCTCCACCCAAGCCCCTGGCCTCAGCTCCTCATTTTTCCCCCCTCAATGCCCGCCACCCATCCCTCATCAATCCTTGGAAATGTACTAATTCTTTTGTCATATTTTCACCCACCTTTCTTTTGAGTTCAATGAAGATCCTTGTAATCGGTTCCCACTTTCCATCCTGCCCTTCCTCCACCCTCCCAGTATCTCCATTCATAACACTGGTAAAGGGCCCATCCACTCTGGATTCCCCATGTTTGAAATTCCTATCGGTACTAGAATACCTTCTCTAGTTTGGTCAGATTAGTATGGTAGAACTGGGATCATGATAGTGGGGCAAGAGAAAGCATTAAGAACTAGAGGAAAGTTGTGTTTCATCTTTGCTGTCTCATACCCTGTATTCTTTAATCTCCACTCTGAGATCCTTCTGTAAGGGGATGTCCAGTGCACTGCAAATAGGTTTTCGGTCTATACCCGGCAGTCCCCTCTCATTCTCCATGATAAGATTTTTTTGTTCTCATGATGCCTGTTGCCTTATCCCTTTAAAACTTTGTGATCACACAGGCTGGTATGCTTTCTCCATGTGGGCTCTGTTGCTTCAGAGCCAGATGGCTGTTTCTTTACCCTCAGGCCTTTAAGACCCCACACGCTATATCTTTAGGTAGCTGGACACCATCGGCTTTCTTCACCACATTTGCTTATGCAGCCGCTTTGTGGTCAGTGATTGTGTAGGGAAGGTGAGCATCTTAGAATGCCAATTTAATAGAACAGTGTTATTGCAATGAGGGAGTCCTTGAGCGGAGGTCCTATGTCCATCTGCTACCTTAATACTAAATCTATAAACATATGGACATAGATCTATTTCCCCATGCCCCTTTGTAAATATATGTACATATGTACATGCCTTTATTTAGACGTCTATAACTGGCCCTTGCTTCCCAGCTCACTCTTCTA
This sequence comes from Tenrec ecaudatus, assembly GCF_050624435.1. Classification (NCBI taxonomy): domain Eukaryota; kingdom Metazoa; phylum Chordata; class Mammalia; order Afrosoricida; family Tenrecidae; genus Tenrec; species Tenrec ecaudatus. Next base: position 15,414 of record NW_027459499.1, read on the forward strand.
TACTCTTTGATTTTCCTCTTGTGCCCACTGACATGCTCAGTCTTCCTTTGGGTTTCAGTAATTCCTCTTGGTTACATTACCTTTGATCACGCCCTACCAGGCCTCCTACATCCCCCTCACTACCGTTTTCCATCACTTGTTGTACCCTTGTCTCTGGGTTTCTTTACACCACTTCCTTTCCCCCCACCGTGCTCACTCCCATGCCCAATGGAAAGGGCCGGTCACATGTTTACTCCTCCAGATTGTTCATCCAGCCTCTCTTAATTAGACAGACCTGTAAAGGTAATAACATGCACAAAACAAGACTGAGCTAAACCAAGCAGCAAAAAGAAAAAAAAACAAACAAAAATGAAAACAAAACCCAACCCAAATCCAATGACACTAAAAGAAAACAACACTAACCAGAAAGAAAAGTACAAGGACTGTGTGGTGAACTTTAGGAGTGTTTTCCAGTCCAGTCTGTGGGGGCACCGAACCCTGACCACAAAGTCCACCTTTGGCATTCCCCGGGGACTTTGATGCTCCGTTTTCTTACTCTTCCGCTGCACTCTCTTAGTGTCATGCATCGAAGTTGCAGGATCAGTTCGGGTGCAGTTCCCACACTGTGTGTCCAGTGTTGTCCCCTCTAAGGCTATGGGTCTTTGAGGGACGTTTCTCATCGTGGGGCTGCCCATGTGGTCTTCTCTGTGGATTGGCTTCTCTGATTGGGAACATCATCCTCAAGGTGTATTGGGCCAGGATGTGCTCCATTCTCCCCTCCTCCCCCTTGTTCTGCCCTGTGTTCTCTGATCAGATATGTCCCTCTCCGCGAGCTGCAGATCCGGTGCCATCCTGTGAAATACAATCTTTTGGGGCTGCAAGGATGTGGGGGGGTGGGTATCAGCTCAGATCTTTTGAGAGTCCAGGAGATATTGACTGCTCGATGGGCACAGTTCTGTGGGGCACCGTGCTCTTGGTCCAGACGCTGGTTGTGAATATGACTTTGTTGTTAACCAGTTGTGTGTCTCTGGGTCAACTCCCGTGTGTTTTTGAGTGAGTTTTCTAATCTGCAAAGTAAATGTACAGGATTATCCAGACTCCCATGTCAGCAAGTTATCGAGAGGGGTTAATCAGAGACTGTTTCATATAGTGTGTACCTGCGCGCCGCATTCTAGACCTGCGATGGCAATTATGAGCTCAGGATAGAGATGGTGTCCAGCAGGTAACATACGTGGCTCCATATTGAAACAGGAAGCCCACTGTGGAGATTTGGTCCTTCCGTTGATGGCCACTGGCCACCTAGTCTTTTCCTGCTATAACTGCTTCACTGGCTCAGCAGCTGAGCCAGAAGCCAGTGATATCATAACCAGGTGGCTAACTGGGCCAAAGGGCTGATAGATATTTGTTATTTTGTTGTCTTGGGAAACCCACCTACCCTCCATGCAAACCTTCTGGTGTGAGTTATCTGTGGAAGGAATCATAGGCTCACAGTAATTCACATCTTTCTTCTTGAAAATGTGCCCATATTCCTTTCTGAACCTGACAAGGTGGCCCCTGTGTCCACCAAGAAATTTACTGCCTGGCCTCCTACTTGGAGAGTTAGCCTGGGCTTTTGGCGGCGAAGTGAAACAGAGCCCTGACCCCTTCATTGAGCTTCTTCAAGCATTATTGTCTCTTGCTTGGGTCTTTCTACGTGCAGATGAGGCCCATCCACTCTAGTGGAGGGTCGTGCACCTCTCCTGGGGTTTTCAAGGCAATGATTTTTCCAGTGTCCTTCTTTCCTGCAGTAGGCACATTGGTCCTTCCCCATGGCTTGGCGGTGCCCACAGGTTAGTCTCTCCGTGAGTGGGCCATGCTCTCCTTTTCCTGAGTCTCTGGGGTATCTCATGGCAATTATGATTATTTTAGCTAGCTTCTTTGTCTCTGTCGTGCTAGGGTCATCTCTGTTGTTATACACTCAATGAGCCACTTATACCAAATCGCTAAGATTTTTCCCTTCAAACCCTTCCCACTTCTTTGTCATGTCTGAGGCAGACTGACTGAGTAATAAAAGCAATACTTATTGCCCTCCTGTTTTCAGTGCCTCCGGGCCGTTAGGGGTATAAAGCCCGTAGGCTTCCCTCAGCCACTCTAGAAAGGCAGGCGGATATTCTCTTATAGGAACCTGAAAATTCTCACTGACCTTAGATAAATTCATAGGTTTCCTAGCTCTTCTGCAGAGGGTCATGTAAGAGCAATGGTTGATACCTGGTAAAGTCCTCTGGGCCTTGCTAGGAATTGAGATCCCACATTGTTGGTGTAGTGGCCAAAAGAGTTTCTCTCAAGTGGGGAGTGCCCGCTCGCTGACCATCAGGTTCACTGACTGCTTACTGGGCCTCTGTCTGGAAGGGCTACCCTCCTCCGTTGTGAACAGCACCTGGAGAAGTTGTTGGCAAGCATTCCAGGTGGGCTGATGAGTATGGAAGTCATACCAGTACTAGTGTGTGTGGGGGGATGCTTGTAAGGGGTGGGGGTGAGTTTGGGGGGTCGGTGGGGGAGGGAGTGACTCAATAAGGGCCTGTTAGAAGTTTTCTATTTCTGGACCCTAGAAACCTTATAGGGCGGGGGTTGAAAGAAAGGGTTTGAAGCCAGCTCTCCCACTCCCAGAGTTCTCCTGCAAAATGGGATAAAGCCGATTAGGGGAGAGTGATGGGGAGGGGAGGGGAGGGGAGGGGTGGGGGAGTGATGGGGGAGGGGAGGGGTGAGGGAGGGGAGGGGTGGGGGAGGGTGATGGGGAGGGATGGCCTCCACCTATGTGGTTTTGGGAACTTGGACCGTTTGTTTTTCCGGTCCTTCCATGTTTCCTGAAACCTTGGAAACAAGGGCCCTTTCTTTGTGGGAGGGAGTAAGTCTTTTATATTTGCAGGCTTCTTAGTGGCAATGTCAGCCCACACTTGAAGTAACGGGATCAGATCGGGATATCCTGGTTCCCTTTAACCATAACTATGAACTCTTAGTAACAGGGGATGGGAAAACTAGTCTTGCGTGGGTCAATCAGGGACTCCTTCTGCCCCATCACTTTTAAACAAATTGTAGAGTCTCCAAGCTTTTGGGTTGAAACCACATCCTCTTGGTGAATGCCGAGGGCAGGGGTCCTCAAACTACAACCTGTGGGCCACATGCAGACAGCCGAGGACGTTGATCCTTTCTGCCGGGTGTATGTGCCCCATTTATTTTTTTTTTTTGAACTTCAAATCAAGATGTGCAGTGTGCACATGAATTTGTTCGTAATATTTGTTTTTTTAAACTATAGTCTTTCCTTCAAAAGGCCTGAGGGATAGTGAACTGGCCCCCTGGGTAAACAGTTTAAGGACCCCTGCCCTAAGGTATCCTGGACTTAGGGGTTATTAATCTCCCAGCCCTGAAACATCCCTGAACATTCTACCCGTTGTAGGAGGCACCATGGGAATTTGGACCCCGGGTAATTTACAAGCCTTTACTCCAATTGAACCCAAGAAAATTCAAAATGACTTAGGCAGTTACTCTATTTTGGTCACTTTTGACTCATCCTGCACTAGCCCATTATTTCCATTTAACTCTATAACGCGAAGCATGATGTTTTCATAACATTAAAAAATATATATATTAATACATATATATATTTATAACTATGAAAGTCCACAACAAAAAGAAAATTTTTTCCCAAAATTAAAATTGAAGTGTTATAGTGTTAAAAAGAAGGATGGGTCTTATCAGCGGGTCCAAGACCTTAGCATCATAAATGAATCAGTGATCAGACTGCACCTAGTAGTGCCCAAACCTGTGCCCTCCTAGGGGAAAGTGTGAATGCTTTTATCCCTCTTCCTGTACTTCCAATGAACAAACACACATGTCTGGTAATCCTAAGATTATTTTTGTTTCCTGTGACACTCACCTAATTTCAAGGCCACTGCCACCTCACAAGCTTAGCCTTGTCGTAGTGAAACTGTTCACCTTTTAGACCGTTTGTTTTTCTCAGAAGTTATCGGGTGATTAAAGCTTCTGAACCAAGTGTGCCAGGTCCACGACTACCATCTCCTGGACCACCTCAACCTTATCCATCCTGGATAAAGTTGCCCTCAATGGACAACCCCTCCCAGCAGTGTAGGAAGGGTATGGACCCAAAGCCCCACCTCGCCCCTTTTGCCAGCAGGAAGCAGCTAGAGATGTCGTCGCCCAGTACCCCCAAAGATTTGGGTCCATATCTCTTCAGGGGGGCAAATGTTAGGTAGCTATACTAGGGACTGGGGCATCCGTTATGCATGCCCATAGGGCCAAGATAAGAGCCCAGTTAGGAGAGGCACCCTGTGCATGCTCAGAGGTCCAGATTTCTGGCCATGAAGGGGAGGTCACCTGGGTGGTTCCTGTACCTGGATTGACCAATCTAGGCCATGTAAATTCAATTCAGCCACTGGGGTCGGCCAGACTTGCCCACCACGCCTCCCTACGCTCATAAAACTCTCTTGAGTGCAGACCAGGCTTCTGCATGATTTCTCTCTCACTCAGGAAGGCTCTTTGGAGGCAGCTGTGCTGCACATGAGTGGCTGGTGGATACTGTTCAGATGCATGGCTTTCTGCTTGCAAGGGTTTTTGTCTCAGCTGACTGTAAGGGAGGAGGTAGTACGTCTGGATCACAGAGTATCCATGTCCACAAACGAGGCTGCTCATTCCACAGTCCTGGAAGTGCTTTATGAAAGCCCTCTGCTTTGCAATGTCACTCCTTGTAGATTAGAGTGGGAGGGGCTGGGACCAAGGTATGCTGCCTCTTACTCCCAGTTGCAGGTTTCTGGATGCTGATTGTAGCTCTTACAGCATCAGTTAGTGGGCTTGTTGTCTGCCTCAGGCTTTGTTCACGGAGATCCTCCAGCTAGTTGGTGGTGTGTGCGCATGAGCAGAGGCTTCCTGCCAATCCCCCATGAGTAGTAGAGCTCCCATGGTGTGGACTCCATGAAAGCCTTGCCCCAGGCAGCATGCTTACAAAGGAGGGTGGGCCCTGCAGGACAGAGGACCATTCCCCCTGTGGAATGGCCTCAGAGATCCACCTCCCTCTCTGGCCAGCTGCTGGGGCTGTGGGTCCTAAGCATCATGGCTGACTCAGTAATAGACACAGGGTGAGGCGACTCCAGTAGCTGTTTTGACTGGTCTAATCCAGCCTGAGATCATCCTTGCATGAGCCCTCTGCCAAGATTATTTTTGTTTCTTTTATGATCTTTTCATTAGTGGCTCCTACAACACTAACCACAATCCATAAATACATCATCTGTTTGAAGCCCATCTGTACATTAATTGCCCTCCTTATTCACAAAATATCCACTCTCCACCCAAGCCCCTGGCCTCAGCTCCTCATTTTCCGCCCCTCAATGCCCGCCACCCATCCCTCATCAATCCTTGGAAATGTACTAATTCTTTTGTCATATTTTCACCCACCTTTCTTTTGAGTTCAATGAAGATCCTTGTAATCGGTTCCCACTTTCCATCCTGCCCTTCCTCCACCCTCCCAGTATCTCCACTCATAACACTGGTAAACGGCCCATCCACTCTGGATTCCCCGTGTTTGAAATTCCTATCGGTACTAGAATACCTTCTCTAGTTTGGCCAGATTAGTATGGTAGAACTGGGATCATGATAGTGGGGCAAGAGAAAGCATTAAGAACTAGAGGAAAGTTGTGTTTTTCTTTGCTGTCTCATACCCTGTATTCTTTAATCTCCACTCTGAGATCCTTCTGTAAGGGGATGTCCAGTGCACTGCAAATAGGTTTTGGGTCTATACCCGGCAGTCCCCTCTCATTCTCCATGATAAGATTTTTTTGTTCTCATGATGCCTGTTGCCTTATCCCTTTAAAACTTTGTGATCACACAGGCTGGTATGCTTTCTCCATGTGGGCTCTGTTGCTTCAGAGCCAGATGGCTGTTTCTTTACCCTCAGGCCTTTAAGACCCCACACGCTATATCTTTAGGTAGCTGGACACCATCGGCTTTCTTCACCACATTTGCTTATGCAGCCGCTTTGTGGTCAGTGATTGTGTAGGGAAGGTGAGCATCTTAGAATGCCAATTTAATAGAACAGTGTTATTGCAATGAGGGAGTCCTTGAGCGGAGGCCCTATGTCCATCTGCTACCTTAATACTAAATCTATAAACATATGGACATAGATCTATTTCCCCATGCCCCTTTGTAAATATATGTACATATGTACATGCCTTTATTTAGACGTCTATAACTGGCCCTTGCTTCCCAGCTCACTCTTCTATACTCTTTGATTTTCCTCTTGTGCCCACTGACATGCTCAGTCTTCCTTTGGGTTTCAGTAATTCCTCTTGGTTACATTACCTTTGATCACGCCCTACCAGGCCTCCTACATCCCCCTCACTACCGTTTTCCATCACTTGTTGTACCCTTGTCTCTGGGTTTCTTTACACCACTTCCTTTCCCCCCACCGTGCTCACTCCCATGCCCAATGGAAAGGGCCGGTCACATGTTTACTCCTCCAGATTGTTCATCCAGCCTCTCTTAATTAGACAGACCTGTAAAGGTAATAACATGCACAAAACAAGACTGAGCTAAACCAAGCAGCAAAAAGAAAAAAAAAAACAAACAAAAATGAAAACAAAACCCAACCCAAATCCAATGACACTAAAAGAAAACAACACTAACCAGAAAGAAAAGTACAAGGACTGTGTGGTGAACTTTAGGAGTGTTTTCCAGTCCAGTCTGTGGGGGCACCGAACCCTGACCACAAAGTCCACCTTTGGCATTCCCCGGGGACTTTGATGCTCCGTTTTTTTACTCTTCCGCTGCACTCTCTTAGTGTCATGCATCGAAGTGGCAGGATCAGTTCGGGCGCAGTTCCCACACTGTGTGTCCAGTGTTGTCCCCTCTAAGGCTATGGGTCTTTGAGGGACGTTTCTCATCGTGGGGCTGCCCATGTGGTCTTCTCTGTGGATTGGCTTCTCTGATTGGGAACATCATCCTCAAGGTGTATTGGGCCAGGATGTGCTCCATTCTCCCCTCCTCCCCCTTGTTCTGCCCTGTGTTCTCTGATCAGATATGTCCCTCTCCGCGAGCTGCAGATCCGGTGCCATCCTGTGAAATACAATCTTTTGGGGCTGCAAGGATGTGGGGGGGTGGGTATCAGCTCAGATCTTTTGAGAGTCCAGGAGATATTGACTGCTCGATGGGCACAGTTCTGTGGGGCACCGTGCTCTTGGTCCAGACGCTGGTTGTGAATATGACTTTGTTGTTAACCAGTTGTGTGTCTCTGGGTCAACTCCCGTGTGTTTTTGAGTGAGTTTTCTAATCTGCAAAGTAAATGTACAGGATTATCCAGACTCCCATGTCAGCAAGTTATCGAGAGGGGTTAATCAGAGACTGTTTCATATAGTGTGTACCTGCGCGCCGCATTCTAGACCTGCGATGGCAATTATGAGCTCAGGATAGAGATGGTGTCCAGCAGGTAACATACGTGGCTCCATATTGAAACAGGAAGCCCACTGTGGAGATTTGGTCCTTCCGTTGATGGCCACTGGCCACCTAGTCTTTTCCTGCTATAACTGCTTCACTGGCTCAGCAGCTGAGCCAGAAGCCAGTGATATCATAACCAGGTGGCTAACTGGGCCAAAGGGCTGATAGATATTTGTTATTTTGTTGTCTTGGGAAACCCACCTACCCTCCATGCAAACCTTCTGGTGTGAGTTATCTGTGGAAGGAATCATAGGCTCACAGTAATTCACATCTTTCTTCTTGAAAATGTGCCCATATTCCTTTCTGAACCTGACAAGGTGGCCCCTGTGTCCACCAAGAAATTTACTGCCTGGCCTCCTACTTGGAGAGTTAGCCTGGGCTTTTGGCGGCGAAGTGAAACAGAGCCCTGACCCCTTCATTGAGCTTCTTCAAGCATTATTGTCTCTTGCTTGGGTCTTTCTACGTGCAGATGAGGCCCATCCACTCTAGTGGAGGGTCGTGCACCTCTCCTGGGGTTTTCAAGGCAATGATTTTTCCAGTGTCCTTCTTTCCTGCAGTAGGCACATTGGTCCTTCCCCATGGCTTGGCGGTGCCCACAGGTTAGTCTCTCCGTGAGTGGGCCATGCTCTCCTTTTCCTGAGTCTCTGGGGTATCTCATGGCAATTACGATTATTTTAGCTAGCTTCTTTGTCTCTGTCATGCTAGGGTCATCTCTGTTGTTATACACTCAATGAGCCACTTATACCAAATCGCTAAGATTTTTCCCTTCAAACCCTTCCCACTTCTTTGTCATGTCTGAGGCAGACTGACTGAGTAATAAAGGCAATACTTATTGCCCTCCTGTTTTCAGTGCCTCCGGGCCGTTAGGGGTATAAAGCCCGTAGGCTTCCCTCAGCCACTCTAGAAAGGCAGGCGGATATTCTCTTATAGGAACCTGAAAATTCTCACTGACCTTAGATAAATTCATAGGTTTCCTAGCTCTTCTGCAGAGGGTCATGTAAGAGCAATGGTTGATACCTGGTAAAGTCCTCTGGGCCTTGCTAGGAATTGAGATCCCACATTGTTGGTGTAGTGGCCAAAAGAGTTTCTCTCAAGTGGGGAGTGCCCGCTCGCTGACCATCAGGTTCACTGACTGCTTACTGGGCCTCTGTCTGGAAGGGCTACCCTCCTCCGTTGTGAACAGCACCTGGAGAAGTTGTTGGCAAGCATTCCAGGTGGGCTGATGAGTATGGAAGTCATACCAGTACTAGTGTGTGGGGGGGGATGCTTGTAAGCGGTGGGGGTGAGTTTGGGGGGTCGGTGGGGGAGGGAGTGACTCAATAAGGGCCTGTTAGAAGTTTTCTATTTCTGGACCCTAGAAACCTTATAGGGCGGGGGTTGAAAGAAAGGGTTTGAAGCCAGCTCTCCCACTCCCAGAGTTCTCCTGCAAAATGGGATAAAGCCGATTAGGGGAGAGTGATGGGGAGGGGAGGGGAGAGGAGAGGTGGGGGAGTGATGGGGGAGGGGAGGGGTGAGGGAGGGGAGGGGTGGGGGAGGGTGATGGGGAGGGATGGCCTCCACCTATGTGGTTTTGGGAACTTGGACCGTTTGTTTTTCCGGTCCTTCCATGTTTCCTGAAACCTTGGAAACAAGGGCCCTTTCTTTGTGGGAGGGAGTAAGTCTTTTATATTTGCAGGCTTCTTAGTGGCAATGTCAGCCCACACTTGAAGTAACGGGATCAGATCGGGATATCCTGGTTCCCTTTAACCATAACTATGAACTCTTAGTAATAGGGGATGGGAAAACTAGTCTTGCGTGGGTCAATCAGGGACTCCTTCTGCCCCATCACTTTTAAACAAATTGTAGAGTCTCCAAGCTTTTGGGTTGAAACCACATCCTCTTGGTGAATGCCGAGGGCAGGGGTCCTCAAACTACAACCTGTGGGCCACATGCAGACAGCCGAGGACGTTGATCCTTTCTGCCGGGTGTATGTGCCCCATTTATTTTTTTTTGAACTTCAAATCAAGATGTGCAGTGTGCACATGAATTTGTTCGTAATATTTGTTTTTTTAAACTATAGTCTTTCCTTCAAAAGGCCTGAGGGATAGTGAACTGGCCCCCTGGGTAAACAGTTTAAGGACCCCTGCCCTAAGGTATCCTGGACTTAGGGGTTATTAATCTCCCAGCCCTGAAACATCCCTGAACATTCTACCCGTTGTAGGAGGCACCATGGGAATTTGGACCCCGGGTAATTTACAAGCCTTTACTCCAATTGAACCCAAGAAAATTCAAAATGACTTAGGCAGTTACTCTATTTTGGTCACTTTTGACTCATCCTGCACTAGCCCATTATTTCCATTTAACTCTATAACGCGAAGCATGATGTTTTCATAACATTAAAAAATGTATATATTAATACATATATATATTTATAACTATGAAAGTCCACAACAAAAAGAAAAATTTTTCCCAAAATTAAAATTGAAGCGTTATAGTGTTAAAAAGAAGGATGGGTCTTATCAACGGGTCCAAGACCTTAGCATCATAAATGAATCAGTGATCAGACTGCACCTAGTAGTGCCCAAACCTGTGCCCTCCTAGGGGAAAGTGTGAATGCTTTCATCCCTCTTCCTGTACTTCCAATGAACAAACACACATGTCTGGTAATCCTAAGATTATTTTTGTTTCCTGTGACACTCACCTAATTTCAAGGCCACTGCCACCTCACAAGCTTAGCCTTGTCATAGTCAAACTGTTCACCTTTTAGACCGTTTGTTTTTCTCAGAAGTTATCGGGTGATTAAAGCTTCTGAACCAAGTGTGCCAGGTCCACGACTACCATCTCCTGGACCACCTCAACCTTATCCATCCTGGATAAAGTTGCCCTCAATGGACAACCCCTCCCAGCAGTGTAGGAAGGGTATGGACCCAAAGCCCCACCTCGCCCCTTTTGCCAGCAGGAAGCAGCTAGAGATGTCGTCGCCCAGTACCCCCAAAGATTTGGGTCCATATCTCTTCAGGGGGGCAAATGTTAGGTAGCTATACTAGGGACTGGGGCATCCGTTATGCATGCCCATAGGGCCAAGATAAGAGCCCAGTTAGGAGAGGCACCCTGTGCATGCTCAGAGGTCCAGATTTCTGGCCATGAAGGGGAGGTCACCTGGGTGGTTCCTGTACCTGGATTGACCAATCTAGGCCATGTAAATTCAATTCAGCCACTGGGGTCGGCCAGACTTGCCCACCACGCCTCCCTACGCTCATAAAACTCTCTTGAGTGCAGACCAGGCTTCTGCATGATTTCTCTCTCACTCAGGAAGGCTCTTTGGAGGCAGCTGTGCTGCACATGAGTGGCTGGTGGATACTGTTCAGATGCATGGCTTTCTGCTTGCAAGGGTTTTTGTCTCAGCTGACTGTAAGGGAGGAGGTAGTACGTCTGGATCACAGAGTATCCATGTCCACAAACGAGGCTGCTCATTCCACAGTCCTGGAAGTGCTTTATGAAAACCCTCTGCTTTGCAATGTCACTCCTTGTAGATTAGAGTGGGAGGGGCTGGGACCAAGGTATGCTGCCTCTTACTCCCAGTTGCAGGTTTCTGGATGCTGATTGTAGCTCTTACAGCATCAGTTAGTGGGCTTGTTGTCTGCCTCAGGCTTTGTTCACGGAGATCCTCCAGCTAGTTGGTGGTGTGTGCGCATGAGCAGAGGCTTCCTGCCAATCCCCCATGAGTAGTAGAGCTCCCATGGTGTGGACTCCATGAAAGCCTTGCCCCAGGCAGCATGCTTACAAAGGAGGGTGGGCCCTGCAGGACAGAGGACCATTCCCCCTGTGGAATGGCCTCAGAGATCCACCTCCCTCTCTGGCCAGCTGCTGGGGCTGTGGGTCCTAAGCATCATGGCTGACTCAGTAATAGACACAGGGTGAGGCGACTCCAGTAGCTGTTTTGACTGGTCTAATCCAGCCTGAGATCATCCTTGCATGAGCCCTCTGCCAAGATTATTTTTGTTTCTTTTATGATCTTTTCATTAGTGGCTCCTACAACACTAACCACAATCCATAAATACATCATCTGTTTGAAGCCCATCTGTACATTAATTGCCCTCCTTATTCACAAAATATCCACTCTCCACCCAAGCCCCTGGCCTCAGCTCCTCATTTTCCCCCCCTCAATGCCCGCCACCCATCCCTCATCAATCCTTGGAAATGTACTAATTCTTTTGTCATATTTTCACCCACCTTTCTTTTGAGTTCAATGAAGATCCTTGTAATCGGTTCCCACTTTCCATCCTGCCCTTCCTCCACCCTCCCAGTATCTCCACTCATAACACTGGTAAACGGCCCATCCACTCTGGATTCCCCGTGTTTGAAATTCCTATCGGTACTAGAATACCTTCTCTAGTTTGGCCAGATTAGTATGGTAGAACTGGGATCATGATAGTGGGGCAAGAGAAAGCATTAAGAACTAGAGGAAAGTTGTGTTTTTCTTTGCTGTCTCATACCCCGTATTCTTTAATCTCCACTCTGAGATCCTTCTGTAAGGGGATGTCCAGTGCACTGCAAATAGGTTTTGGGTCTATACCCGGCAGTCCCCTCTCATTCTCCATGATAAGATTTTTTTGTTCTCATGATGCCTGTTGCCTTATCCCTTTAAAACTTTGTGATCACACAGGCTGGTATGCTTTCTCCATGTGGGCTCTGTTGCTTCAGAGCCAGATGGCTGTTTCTTTACCCTCAGGCCTTTAAGACCCCACACGCTATATCTTTAGGTAGCTGGACACCATCGGCTTTCTTCACCACATTTGCTTATGCAGCCGCTTTGTGGTCAGTGATTGTGTAGGGAAGGTGAGCATCTTAGAATGCCAATTTAATAGAACAGTGTTATTGCAATGAGGGAGTCCTTGAGCGGAGGCCCTATGTCCATCTGCTACCTTAATACTAAATCTATAAACATATGGACATAGATCTATTTCCCCATGCCCCTTTGTAAATATATGTACATATGTACATGCCTTTATTTAGACGTCTATAACTGGCCCTTGCTTCCCAGCTCACTCTTCTATACTCTTTGATTTTCCTCTTGTGCCCACTAACATGCTCAGTCTTCCTTTGGGTTTCAGTAATTCCTCTTGGTTACATTACCTTTGATCACGCCCTACCAGGCCTCCTACATCCCCCTCACTACCGTTTTCCATCACTTGTTGTACCCTTGTCTCTGGGTTTCTTTACACCACTTCCTTTCCCCCCACCGTGCTCACTCCCATGCCCAATGGAAAGGGCCGGTCACATGTTTACTCCTCCAGATTGTTCATCCAGCCTCTCTTAATTAGACAGACCTGTAAAGGTAATAACATGCACAAAACAAGACTGAGCTAAACCAAGCAGCAAAAAGAAAAAAAAAACAAACAAAAATGAAAACAAAACCCAACCCAAATCCAATGACACTAAAAGAAAACAACACTAACCAGAAAGAAAAGTACAAGGACTGTGTGGTGAACTTTAGGAGTGTTTTCCAGTCCAGTCTGTGGGGGCACCGAACCCTGACCACAAAGTCCACCTTTGGCATTCCCCGGGGACTTTGATGCTCCGTTTTCTTACTCTTCCGCTGCACTCTCTTAGTGTCATGCATCGAAGTGGCAGGATCAGTTCGGGCGCAGTTCCCACACTGTGTGTCCAGTGTTGTCCCCTCTAAGGCTAAGGGTCTTTGAGGGACGTTTCTCATCGTGGGGCTGCCCATGTGGTCTTCTCTGTGGATTGGCTTCTCTGATTGGGAACATCATCCTCAGTCATTTTAATGGAGGTGTTGTGAAGGGTGTGGGTTCAGCAGCCACACACTGCCTCATCTCGCCTCCTCGTTGATAGGCTGTGTACCCTTATGTGAGTTGTTTAACCTCCTACCAAGCTAGTGAGAGCACTACTTTTATTAGCTTCATTTTACCGAGGCTGTGAGAGGTCAGGGGAGCGAAGGCTTACAGATTGCCAGGCATATAATATGCTAATGATAGTCAAGATATATAACTAAGCATTTCTCTGTTCTTGGTTCTGTCAGTACCTGGTGTGGCCACAAAGGAGAAACCTGGTTTCCTGCTATTTTGAGCATCTAATGTGAATGGCAGGAGATAAGTCACATGCTAATGAACCCTTGTGGTGTAGTGGTTAAGCATCCTGGGCCCGGCTATCAAAAGATATAGTGTCCAGGGTCTTAAAGACTGGAAGATAAACAAGGGGCCATCTAGCTAAGAAACAACAAAGCCCACATGGAAGAAGCCACCAGCCTATCTCGACATGATCGCTGAAGACAAAGCGGGTGCATAAGCAAATGCGGGCATGTTTTCCTGATGTGCACTCACCCTTTACATAAAACTCTCTCTTATACATACGCGTTTCTGTGGATTTGTTTCGCTAAGGCACCCAGACTAACATAAGCAGCATGGAACGCATTTAAGAAGCCTAGATAAAGGCAGGGCAGGATATTTGGAGGGACTGGATCCAGAATTAGAGAGGAAGGGGTCCTGGAGGTGAAACGGGCTGCTAGCTCCCTGTCCCAAGGGGGACAATGAGACTGCTGGCTCCCATGAAGATTTACAGTCTTGAAAACTCCATATAGGGTCACTGTGGTTGGAATCCACTGGACGGCAGTGGCCTTTTGGGATTGAAGGTGGAAGCCACGAACGGCTTCCTGCCATTGAGCCAAAGAGCCTGCGGGGAGTGTGTGAACTTCTGGAATACAGCGAACAACCTCTGCACATCTGCTTTTCGTGCTGCCCAAGTCATGCATTGACATTTGTCCAAAAGTGAACCATCACAGCTGCTCTCTCAGGAAGCTGGGGGCTGAGCCCGCTGGTTCCACTCCGTCAGCATTTCTGGTCCGGGTACCTGCCCTCTGCCCCAGCACAGGCAATGGGCTTTTGGAAGCAGTGCTCCCTGGGTAGTGGGTGTGATTTGGCTCCTCTGGCCTAACATGATGAATGCTGAGAGGGGGTGGATACTAGGGGGTTAAGCTCCCTGACCTTTCCCTAGCCCAGGGGAAAACTTACTATTTAAAGTAAGTTTTAGACAGAATCTTTAGAAAGATAAATTGTTTACTTAATGTACACAATTACTCCCCAACACATCTGTTTTGTGTCTGCTCAACTCAACCTCATAGGCTATGGATGACCTTGAGCAAGTTTTTAAAGTCACAATGGGTTTCTACCAGGATTGAGAGTTCAGCTCTCTCAACTCTCCAACTGGTTATTAGCACCATAGTCTCATTTCTATTTATGGATTTACTTTGTTTGAGGGAAAAAAGACTCCCAATTCAACTATATTTTATTAGGAACTCCTTTGCTATGTTTTACACAAGAAAAAGGCACAAACCGCTGTTCTGGATGAAGGAGAGCATCCGCATGAGGCCCCAATGGTGTCGGAAGGACCCACAGCCACAGTTACTTAAATAAAATGACACCCATTCTGTCCTGCTGACTCTGACTCATAGTGACTCTGTGTAGGGATCCTGAAGTTGCTACCTTTACAGGAAGCAATAACCTCATCTTTCTCCTGTGGAATGACTAGTGGCTTTGAACCAGCGACCTTGCTGTTAATAGTCCAACACTATCCAGCATCACCACCTGAGCTCCTGAAAGCTTAAATGAGACATGGAAAACAAACACCTTTGTCACAAAACTGTCCCTGAAGACGGATCAATTCATGGAGTTGCGGGAGGGCCTGTGAGAGCATGAGCGGGACCTTCATTGGGATGTGCACACGACCGTATATCGCTGAGTCTGGCCCGGGGAGTGGACGCAAGCACACTGCCTGATGGACAAGCTTTCTACTGCCAGTCGGCAGTAGGAAAGAACTCAATGGTGGCTGAATGTGTGGCCCCTCAAAATGGATTTAGGGTCTCCACATAGACTCTCACTGTGAGCCACAGCCTATTGCTCAAAATTTAAGCTCAAATATGACTTAAATGCCTAACATTCTGTTTCCTTAAACTAGAGTACTGCCAGGATCAACTAGAGGCCTGGATGACCTATCAGGTCTGAACAACGATCTCAAATCACTTCACATGATCCATTCCACCAGTCATGTCACCAGTCACACCTCCTCACTTACCCATTCCAGAGACTGTGCCTGTATAACCTATCGACTAACACATTCCCACATGTCGTGATTATGAAACCAACCATCATGCTGGAATAAGGACCAATCACGATGTAAGGGGCAGGGTCAGTCGGAAAGCAAGATAGGGGCTGAGGGGAGCCAAGAGGGTCCGGTCACTCAATCCCTAAACCTGATCTAATGTCACTAGACTGGGGTCTTCCTCACATCTCAAGGGCACCCGATTCATGATTGAAGTGAATTGTGTTTATTCAATCTTTGTTCTGCTTGCCGTCCTGCTATGCTGCCTCCTCTTCTTGCTTTATGTGTGTGGCTCCCTCTGTTGTGGTGACAAATGGCTTGAGAGGGATTTGACATAGGGAGAAAGCCCACCCACATCAACTGTCACCAGAAGCAGACACTAAGTTCATTTCTCTCACCTCACAGAACTATGCACATCAGACACTGGTAGAGCTGCCCGGAAGGGGAACCCTTAGTGCAGTGGTTCTCACCCTGTGGGTTGCGACCCCTTTGGGAGTCATATGACCCTTTCACAGGGCTCGTCCAATTCATAACTGCAGCAAAATTACAGTGATGAAGTAGCAAGAAAATCATTTAATGGTCAGGGGGTCACCACAACAAGAGGACCTGTATTAGGAAGGTTGAGAACCACTGCCTGAGTGTGCTTAGGACTTTGCTGCCCTCAGGGTCACCAGACATTCCTGAAGGCAGAGTCACTGCAGGAAGCCCTTCTGGGAAATGCCCTGAAGCCAGGTCTCAACCAACTCCATCCACCCTCACCCTCCTAGATCCTAATCATAGGCCGCTTGGAAATGCTCTCTGCCACTTCAAAGACTGTAAGTCCATGGGAGCAGAAAGCCTCCTCTTTCTCCCTTGGAGTGGTGGCTGGTGAGTTCAAACTGCTCACCTTCTGGCTAACAAAACCCACAGACCAGCTCCCCCTGAGCTCAGTTTGGTTTGCCGCACAGCACACATTGTTGGGAACCTTCTGAAGTAGCTGTGCCATGTGCAGGTTGGGGGATTTCGCACAAGATGCAGAATTCCACCCTCTTTTGGCAAAAATAATTTTTGCAATAGCCTTGTATTCTCTTCTGGATCTGAGTAGCAGCTACTCTCATGCAGTCCTAGCATATACATGCATGCACAGTCCTCCCAACTCCCTAAGGTCTTATGCCGAGTCTGCTCCATGCTTTCCTGTGTCCTATGTGGTGCTGTAGGCACCCAAGGCATGGGCTCTGCAGCCTGGGTTCAAATCTCTCCTTTCCACTTCCTCACTGTGTGGTCATAGGCTCATGACTTTATCATCCTGTGCCACTGATTTTTCATCTGTAAAATGAGGCAAGAATAGAGTCCACACATAGGCTTCTTAAGTGAAATAATTGAATTATTATATACAAAAAGCTTAGAACATTGCTCGGCATCTTGCAAATACTGTTAGGTAGCTTAGCATAGGGACTGGGTCATCCATTACATATGCTCAGGTTCAAACTTCCGGCCAGGAAGGGGTGGTACACCTAGGTGGGTGTTACACCTGGATTGGCCCATCTGGGCCAGGTGAATTCAATCCAGCCAATGGGGTTGACCAGGACCATCAACCATGCCTCCCTATGGAGGAATTGAAAAGGCAGGATCTTGACCTCTCCGATGTCTCCCTTCACCCACTTTTCTGTTGTCCCTCCCCCAGGGAGGAGGTCACATGTAGATACTTGTAATCGGTTCCCTCTTTCCAAACCACCCTCCCGCTACCCTCCCAATATCACCACTCACAAATTATCAAGGTTTCTTGAGGGATGGGGGAGCGGGGAGGAAGGGGTAAAAATGAGGACTTGATTGATGCCAAGGGCTTATGTGGAGGCAAATGTTTTGAGAATAATGAGGGCAGTGAGTGTACAATGTGCTTTACACAATTGATGTATGTATGGATTGTGATAAGAATTGTATGAGCCCCTAATAAAACGATTTCAAAAAAAAAGAAAAGAAAGAAAAGGCAGGATCCTGGAGCCCACGTAGTGACTTTCTCTCCAGCAGCTTCTAGGCAAGCTGTGCAGGGGTGAGGGGCCCTGAGGTGCCTGTGTAAACCTGAAACTTCTTCTCTCAAAAAACTCACTTGGATCACAATCCAGGCTGCGGAGTGAATTTTTCTCTCGCGAAGCCAAGGACTGAGGTATATTTCTCCCACGAGAGATCTAACAATAGTATCTCTTATTATATCATTAGGAGCCCTGGTGGTGTAGTGGACTATGCATTAACCTGCTAATCGCAAGGTCAGGGGTTTGAACTGACTAGCCCGTCCGTGGGAGAAATATGAGGTTGTCTATTTCTGTAAGGCAATGGTTCTCAACCTTCTGAATGCCGCCACCCTTTAATACAGTTCATGTTGTGGTCACCTGCAACCATAAAATTATTTTCATTGCTACTTTATAACTGTAATTTTGCTATCGTTATGAATTGGATGACCCCTGTTAAAGGGTTATTTGATCCCCAAAGGGGTCGCGACCCACAGGTTGCGACCCCTGCTGTAAGGATTTAAAGTCTCAAAACCCCAAAGGGGCAGATCTTTGTCCTATTGGGAGTCAATAAAATGGTAGTTAGGTTTTTTTCTGCATCAGTATCAGATTCTGGTGGCAATCTCAGTCATCCTGCATTGTGGTCTGGTTTGAACTCCGGAAATGACTGCCCTGGTTTGAGGTGAGGGCCACGGTGCTTCAGTGGTAGACCTCTCATCGTCTTTCACCGGGAAGACCCGGGTTTGATTTGCAGCCAATGTGCCCCAGACTGTCAGTGAAGGTTTGTGTGTTGCTACGACACTGAGGCTTCAGTGGTGTTTCCAGACTGAAACAGAATAATGAAGAAAGACCTGATCATCCCCATCCACACATTGACCTATGGCCCACCACTGTTGGCTTCCTCTCCCAGTCCTGATGGTAGCACAGATTGGCACAGTTTGCTCCACTGCCCATGAGGTGCCCATGAGAGGCTGAGTCGACAACCACAGTCAAGATCAACAGCTTAAACTCCATTCTGGGTCTATGGAAACAAGAACAACCTTCTGAAATGAGGTCACATTGCTATTTGGGACTGGGAGGATGCCTTTGTGATATGGATTGCACTCTGGATCCCGAGGGGGACTTTTAAACACAGCCACATAGCAGCTCCGGAAATTGTCATAGTGAGAAGGCAGGTTAAAAAAAAAAGCTTTTACTGGCTTGCTCAAAGGAGGCTGCGGGTAGATTGTGGGGTGGAAAACTCCTCTGGAAATGAAAAGTTTTTTTCCTTACATATGCATCATTTCTTCTGGTCCTGAAAGAAAACACAAAGCAGACGAGAGAAGGAAACGGAGACTAGCAGTCATCTTGTTGGTATTCCCACAGCACCCCCTCCTTAAGCACTTGCTGCCATCTCATCCAACTCCACTCAGTGTATTTCCACCCGGCAATGATGCAGAAATGTCTGCGCACTCCAGTTTGATTGTAGTCGGGCAACGTTTATGGCTTTGACGTTCAACTGAGCATGGCAGGACGTCTAGAAACAATTATAACCAGCACCTGCTCTGTCTGTGCTGTGGGCAGGCAGTGACGGATTCCCAGCCTCCGGAACACTAGTGTTCCCTCCCAGCTCAGGATAATGACGGTGACACTCGGCCCCCTTGTTGTCTGGGGAGCTCAAGGAGCTCTCCTCTGAAACCTCAACTTATGGGCATTTCTTTAAGTGAAGACATCAAATTAGTGACTGGAAAGGAAGGCGTAGGAGATGATTATTGGCCACAAGACAAGCCTCAACCGCCTCCAGAGAGCATGTCTCCTAAGTGCCAAGTCGGCGGCGACAGCTCGGGGGCCCTGGGTCACTGGGTGGTGTTGAGCGGGGACTCTGGGGCCCCGGCGTGGGACGCTGGCGGGTGCAAGTTCAAGAGGGTCAGGGGATGATGCCTCCCCACGCCCCTGCCCTCCCCCAGCAAGGGCGCTCTGGGATGCTGGGTCCTTGAGGCCCCGGTTGGCGGGGCCGCCCACGGTCAAGGCTTCGGGCACACGCGCGGGTGCGCTGAGGCCTGCGCCGTGCAGGGGTCTGGGCTCAGGCAGGTGGTCGCGGCGGCTCCGCGGGCGGGCGGGCGCCCAGCAGGACGACCGACGACCCCCGGCGGGTCGCCGGCACCCAGCGCCCGGGCGTAGAGGCGGGCGGGGGGGCTGCGCTCCGTCGCCGCCAGGGCCCCCTCCCTCCGCGCCCCCCCCGCGCCAGGTGAGCCTGGACTGGGCCTCGGCGGGCCGCGGGGCTGCCCTCTCGCCGCCCTCCAGCGCCCCCTCGGGGCCGGGCCGCGCCAAGCCGGGCGGCCGCCGGCCGAGGCTGGGGGTTGGGAGGGGCGGGGGTCGCGGGCGGGTCGCTCGTTCGGCCGCTGGCGGGGGGGCGGGGGCCGGCTCGGCTTGCCCTGGCGGCGGTGGTGCCGTGAGGAGGAGTCCGCGCTCCTCTGTGGCGGCGGCGGCGGCCGGCTCCAGGCCGGGTTTTGGCGCCGCCCGCCTGCTGCCTCCTGGGGGCTCCTGAACTCCAGCCCCCTCTCTATCAGCCTCTCACTCCATCTCAATATGTCTCAAGATGGCGGCCAATGTGTGATCGATGTTTCAATATTGGAAGCGCTTTGATTTACAGCAGCTGCAGGTCAGGCTTCTCCTCTCTCGGCCTCTCGCTCGGGGGTGGGGGCTGCGGGCGGTCGCGGCCTCCCCGGGGGCGCCGGGCTGCCTTGCGGCCAGGGGGCCGCGGCGGAGGGGAGGAGGTGGGTGCCGGGGAAAGCGGGGCCGACTCGGGGACAAGTCCCTCTCACTCCCCGGCCCCCATTGATAACTCGCTTGATCGGAAATTGATCCTCTTTGTTCAATTCATCGATCAGCCCAAGATGGCGCTGGGAGCCGCCGCCGCCACCGCTGCCCCTCGTGTCTGCCCCCTCCCCTGGCGCCCCCCCCCGGCCCCGAGCCGCCGCCGCGGGACCGGGGAGGGGGCGGCACCGGGCGCCCGCGGGTTGCGCAAAAAAAACAAAAAAAAAAGAACTTGAGGAAAGTTGTGTTTTTCTTTGCTGTCTCATACCCTGTATTCTTTTATCTCCTCTCTGAGATCCTTCTGTAAGGGGATGTCCAGTGCACTGCAAATAGGTTTTGGGTCTATACCCGGCCGTCCCCTCTCATTCTCCATGATAAGATTTTTTTGTTCTCATGATGCCTGTTGCCTTATCCCTTTGAAACTTTGTGATCACACAGGCTGGTATGCTTCCTCCATGTGGGCTCTGTTGCTTCTGAGCTAGATGGTTGCTTCTTTACCTTCAAGCCTTTAAGACCCCACACGCTATATCTTTTGGTAGCTGGACACCATCGGCTTTCTTCATCACATTTGCTTATGCAGCCGCTTTGTGGTCAGTGATCGTGTAGGGAAGGTGAGCATCGTTTAATGCCAATTTAATAGAACAATGTTCTTGCAATGAACGAGTCCTTGAGCGGAGGCCCTATGTCCATCTGCTACCTTAATACTAAATCTATAAACATATGGACATAGATCTATTTCCCCATGCCCCTTTGTAAATATATGTACATGCCTTTATTTAGACATCTATAACTGGCCCTTGCTTCCCAGCTCACTCTTCTATACCCTTTGATTTTCATTTTGTGCCCACTGTCATGCTCAGTCTTCCTTTGGGTTTCAGTAATTCCTCTTGGTTACATTACCCTTGATCACGCCCTACCAGGCCTCCTGCATCCCCCTCACCACCGATTTCCATCACTTTTTGTTCCCTTATCTCTGGAGTTCTTAACACCACTACCTTTCTTCCCACCTCCCTCTCTCGCATGTCCTCCAGGATGTGCTAGTTCCGTTTTTTTTTCTCCTCCAGATTGTTCGTTCAGCCTATCTTATTTAGACAGACCTGTAGAGGCAATAACATGCACAAAAACAAGAAAGAACAAAACCAAGCAGCAAAATAAACAAAACAACAAAAATCCAATTACAATAAAAGAAAACAAAGGTCAACAAGATAGAAAAGCTCATAGATAGTTTAAGGACTATGTGTTGGCCTTTAGAAGTGTTTTCTAGTCCAGTCTTTTGGGGCACCAAACCCTGACCCTAAAGTCCACCTTTAGCATTTCCTTGGGATCTTGCTGCTCCTTTTACTTGCTCTTCTGCTGTACCCCCTTAGTGTTATGCCTCGGTGTAGCGAGATCAGTTTGGGGGTAATTCCCACACTGTGTCTCCAGTGTTGTCCCCTCTAGGGCTATGGGTCTTTGAGGGACGTTGTGTCTCGTCGTGGGGCTGGCCATGTGGTCTTCTATGTGAACTGACTTCTCTGAGTGGGAACATCATCCTCAAGGTCTGGTGGGACAGGATGTGCTCCACTCTCCCCTTCTCCCCTTCATCTCTGTGTGCTCTGATCAGATAATGTCTCTGTCCAGGAGATGCAAATTCAATGCTATCCTCTGAAATAAAATCTTTGGGAGGGGTTGTGGGGAATATCTGCTCAGATCTTTGGTGTGTCCAGGAGAGAGGGACTGCTCGGCTGGGCACAGCCACGAGGGGCTCAGAACTCTGGCTCCAGAAAATGGTTGTAAGTTTGGCTTTGTTTTTAACCAGTTGTGTGCCTCTGGGTCAACACCTGTGTTTTTTTGAGTTAGTTTTCTGATGCGAAAAGTAAAGGTACTCCATTGTCCAGACTCCCATGTCACCAAGTGATCGATAGGGGCTAACCAGAGCCTGATTCAAATAGTGTGGATCTGTTAGGTGCCTTCTAGACCTGGGGTGGCGATTCTGAGCCCAGGACAACAATAATGTCCGAGAGGTGATATAGGTGGCTCCAAATTGAAACAGGAAGACCACTGTGGAGATTTTGTCCTTCCACTGATGGCCACAGGCCACCGCCTCACGTCCTGCAAAAACAGTTTCCATGGCTCAACAGCCAAGCCAGGGGCCAGTGCCATAAAAATCATATGGCTAACTGGGACAAAGGGCAGACAGATATTTTTTATCATGATGTCTTGAGAAACCCACCTAACCTCCATGCAAATCTTCTGGTGTGAGTTATTTTTGGAAGCAATCATATGCTGACAGTAATTCAAATCTTTCCTTTTGACAATTTGCCTGTACTCTTTTCTGAACCTGAGAAGGTAATCCCTGTGTCCACTAAGAAATTGACTGGCTGGCCTCCTACTTGGACAGTTAGCCTGGGATCCTGGGGACCAAGTGAAACAGAGCACTGACACCTTCATTCAGCTTCTTCAAGCATTATTGTCTCTTGCTTGGGATTTTCTAGGTGTGGATGAGGCCCGTCCTCTCTATTGGAGGGTTGTCTGCTTCTCCTGGGGTATTCAAGGCACTGATTTTTCCAATGTCCTTCTTTCCTGCAGTAGGCACATTGATCCTGCCCCATGGCTTGGCGGTGCCCACAGGTCAGTCTCTCCGTAAGTGGGCCATGCTCTCCTTTTCCTGAGTCTCTGGGGTCTCTCATGGCAATTACTAGTATTTTAACTAGTTTCTTTGTCTCTGTCGTGGTAGGATCATCTCTGTTGTTACACACCCGCTGAGCCACTTGTACCAAATCACTAAGATTTTTCCCGTCAAACCCTTCCCACTTCTTTTTCATGTCTGAGGCAGACTGAGTAATAAAGGCAATACTTATTGCCCTCCTGTTCTCGGGGCCTCCAGGCCGTTAGGGATATAAAGCCCGTAGGCTTCCATCAGTCACTCTAAAAAGGCACGCAGACATTCTCTTGTAAGAGCCTGAAAATTCTCACTGACCTTAGATAAATTCATAGGTTTTCTAGCTGTTCCACTGAGGGCCTGCAAGAGAAACTGGTGATACCTGGTTAGGCCTTCTGTGCCTTGCAAGGAGTTTGGATCTCACATTTTTCGTGCAGTGGCAAAAAGAGTTTCCCTCACATGGGGAGTGCCTGCTGTCTGACCATCATGTCCATTGACTGCTTACTGGGCCTCTCTCTGGCAGGGCTACTGTACCTGTGTTGTGAACAGCACCTGGAGAAGTTGCTGGCAATTTCTGGAGGTGGGCTAATGCATATGGAAAACCGTTTCTATCAAGGAATCAGACCTGCTTTGTCAGAAAAAGGGATTTTGTTGATTCCAATTATACAAATCACTGGAATACAAGGGGATATATACCCAAAAAGGGACTCAGGGGTCTTCCCCAGGTGTTGGGGCTGCTTGCCTTGAGTGTAGAATGGCTGCTGCCGAATCATCCTTCTTGGGGGGTGGGGCGGTCGAGATCCCATACCAGCCCTAGTGTATGTTGGGGTGTGGACTCAGAAAGGAGTTATGAGTATTTCTCTCTCTCCAGCCCCATGCACCTGACAGGGTGGCAGTGATAATGAAGGGTCGTAAGCTAGTTCTCCCACTCCCAGAGTCCTCCTGCAAAAAGGAATAAAGACGAGACGGAGGGGTATGGGGAGGGGTTGGGGAAGGGCAGCCTCCACCTTAGTGGTTTTAGGACCTTGGGTCTATTTTTTTTCTGGTCCTGCCATGTTTCCTGAAATCTTGAAACAAGAACCCTTTCTGTTGCAGGAGGAAGTAAGTCTTTTGTTTATGCTGGCTTATTAGTGGCAATGTCATTCCACGCATCAATTTTAGGGATCAGATAGGGATGTCCTGGTTCCCCATAAACATAACTATGAACTCTGAGAAATAGGTGAAGGGAAAACGAGTCTTGCATGGGCAAATCAGGAACTCCTTCTGTCCAATCACCTTTAAACAAATTGCGGAGTCTCCAGGCTTTAGGGCTGAAACTACATTCTCTTTGTGAGCGCCTAGAGCAGGGGTCCTCAAACAATAGCCTGTGAGCCACATGCGGATAGCCGAGGACCTTGATCCTGTCCGCCGAGTGTTTGTGCCCCGTTTGTTTGTGTGTTTTTTTTAAACTTCAAAATAAGGTATGTGCAGGAAGCATAGGAATTTGTTCATAGTTTTATTGAAACGATAGTTCGGCCCTCCAACTGATCAGAGGGACAGTGAACTGGTCCCTGTTTAAAGAGTTTAAGGACCCCTGGCCTAGAGAAATCAGAAATCCGTAGTTCTGGGGAGAGCACTCCTGTTAAGGAGGTTTCCTTTCTAAGCAAGCCCAGACAGTGGCAATTGGATCTCGGTGCACCTCGAAATGTTGTAGCCACTCTCCATTCCCAGAAAGAAAACTACTCCGACCGCTGGCAAGTTCAACAGAAAAAGTTTTTTTTCCTGAGCAGCCCCAGTCTAATTGACCAAAGGTTTTTATACTTTTGCAATGTGCAGGTGTGCAAGCAGGCAGAGTAGAGAAGCAGGGTGTTGCAGTTAGTCATTCTTAGTTGAACAAAGACTGCTCTGGTCGCTCTCGCGAATCTTCTGAGCATCCATATCCTTTGGGACATTCCCTTGGGCACATCTGCACAGCCTACCTCCCCTATATCAGCTAGTTCATTTACAGTTCATAGCTACTTTATTTACTTTACATGGTGCCTTCTGTCAGCTCATAATGGCTTCACTCTTGTCAAGGCTGTTTAAGCTTTTCCCAGAGATCCTATATAGCCGCCATTGTGGCCATGGGGAAACGGGGCCTGTGACCCTGGCCAAGATGGTGCCCACCAGCCCAAACATGTGGAAGGGCACTGCCTAGGGAGCTGGTTGAATAGACCTGGGAGTTAGCCCTGCCTTGTCCTGGGAGCCAAATATTTCCCTTTTCCCCTCCATTCCCTTTCTCCTGGCTTTTCAAACAAGCTGCTTTAGCCCTATAATGCCCAGCACAACATTTTTATAACATTTAATTGAAACTTATCTAGTACCAAACTTATAAATTATCAATGTGACAATTTGGTTACATTTCAAAAACATTGCACGTTTTATATATTTGAATGCCATATATACATATTGATAACTATGAAAGTAAAGAATAAAAATGTTTAAAATTATTTCCTGAATTTAAAACTTGAGGCGTTATAGTGTTAGTGTTCTACCAGTGTAGGTTTGTTCCTTGTTACAGGCTGGTTTTCCTTGGCCCAGGCTTAGGCCAATGGCATATGGAACCCTTCCTGTGTAACTGTTACCTTTAGGCTTTCAGTGTTGCTGCTTAAGGCACTTTTGGGGAAAGCTCTTACTACACAGTTCCACTGCCACGATGTTCCAGACAGAAATTCCAATTCCCTTAAGGTTCCCTGAGCTTCCAGATGCCCCTTCCCTTCAGAGATTTGAGAGTCTGCTCCCGCCAGCAGGCATCTTGGAGGGCCGTGGGGCCATTCCAAGCAGTGGTTCTCCTAGCTTGTCTAGAATAATGGTTGGACTTAAAGTCGACCTCAGTGAGTTGTCTTTGATCCCTTACTTCTTGCTGGGGCATCTTCCTGAGGCAACAGATTCAGGGCAATAAAGGGCTCGCTCTCAAGTGGGGTTTATTGACCTTGAGGCAGCAAGCTCTACATAGCCTTCTTTTGTGCTTTCTAGATGGGACTTAGCAGCTTCATACTCAGGAATTGCCCCCTTGCATGAATCCTGTCCAATTGGGATAGAGTTGACACAGAGGCTAGACAAACAAAAGCTGATACACTATGCAACTTTATTTGAGAAAGGAGAATGGTGGCCAGAGAATGGTACACTTTCCCTTCTAACCCTGATTCACCTGGAACAGTTTTGTAAAGTGATTGGAAAGTGGGCCGAAATGCCAGAAGTTACAGCATTTCTCCTTTTGAGGAGCAGTAGAGACCTTCATCCCCAGTGCACCCAGGAACCCCTAAGGCAGGCATCCTCAAACTGTGGCCCGTGGGGCACATGTGGCCTGACGACATTTATCCCACCCTCAGGGTGTTTTTGCTGCCTCTGCATGTCCTACTTAGTAGCCGATTCGTGCAATGTGCATAGGAATTTGTTCATAGTTTGGTTTTTTTTAACTATAGTCTGGTGCTCCAACGGTCTGAGGGACAGTGAACTGGCCCCCTGTGTAAACAGTTTGAGGACCCCTGCCCTAAGGGATCCTGGACTTAGGGGTTACTAATCTCCCAGCCCTGAAACATCCCTGAACATTCTACCCGTTGTAGGAGGCACCATGGGAATTTGGTCTCTGGGTAATTTACAAGTCTTTTATTCAATTTGAAGCCAAGAAAATTAAAAATGACTCAGAC
Source organism: Tenrec ecaudatus (assembly GCF_050624435.1). Taxonomy (NCBI): domain Eukaryota; kingdom Metazoa; phylum Chordata; class Mammalia; order Afrosoricida; family Tenrecidae; genus Tenrec; species Tenrec ecaudatus. The sequence goes on from NW_027459499.1 coordinate 42,059, forward strand.
ACTTACTTTCTTTTGATCCCTGTTGACTCCCGCTGTAGTATTCCAATATTACAATTTAACGCTATAACGCATGACCTTTTCATTCCATTCAATTAAATGTGTGTGTATAGATAGATAGATAGATAACTATGAAAGTAATTAATGAAAACAAAATTTGTTTGACCAAAGTTAATAATTGAGGGATAATAGGATTAAATAGAAGCATGGTTCTTAGCAGTGGGTCCAAACATTAGGATCATAAATGAAACAGTGATCTCAGTGCACCCAGTAGTTCCCAAACCCTGTACCCTCATAGGGGAAATTGTGGATGCTTTTACTCCCGTGCCTATACTTAGAACGAACAAACACACATGCCTGATAATCCTAAGATTTTTTTTGTTTCCTGTGACACTCACCTAATTTCAAGGGCACTGCCACCTCACAAGCCTAGCCTTGCCTCAGTTAAACTGTTCACCCTTTTGTCCGTTTGTTTGTTTTTCCAGAAGTTCTCAAGTTACCAAGCCCTCTGAACCAAGTGTGCCACCTCTAGGACCACCATCTCCTGGACCACCTCAACCTTATCCATCCTAGACCTGAATGGACAACCCCTCCCAGCAGAGTAGAAAGGGTATGGACCCAAAGCCCCACTTCACCCTTTTGCCAGCAGGAAGGACCTAAAGATGTCGTCGCCTTGTACCCCAAAGATTTGGGTCCATATCTCTTCAGGGTGTAAATTTTAGGTAGCTAGCATAGGGACTAGGTTGTCCATGATACATGCTCAGAGGGCCAAGCTAGCCACCCAGGAAAGAGTGGCACACCGAGCGTGCTCAGAGGTCCAGGTTTCCAGTCAGGAAGGCCAGGTACACCTGGGTGGGTGCTGCACCCACATTGACCCACCTAGGCCAAGTAAATTCAATTCAGCCACTGGGGTCCACCAGGGTTGCCTACCATGCCTCCCTATCTCTCCTAAAACACAATTGGATCACAAACCTGGCTTTGGCGTGAATTCTTTCTCATGCAGAGCCAAGGACCAAGGTATATCTGTCCACAGAGAGAAAAACCTAGGAAAGCTCTTTGGAGGCAGCAGCACTGCACATGAGTGGCTATTGGATACTGTTTAGATGCATGGCTTTCTATTTGGAACTTTTTTTTTGTCTCACCTGAATGGAAAGGAAGAGGTAATACTTCTGGATCACACAGTATCCATGTCCACAAATGAGCTGCTCATTCCACAGTCCTGGCAGTGCCTTTTGAAAACCCTCTGCTTTAGAATGTCACTCCTTGAAGATGGCAGTGGGAGTGGCTGGGGCCAAGTATGCTGCCTCTTACTCCCAGTTGCAGGTTTCTGGATGCTGATTGTATCTCTTACAGCATCAATTAGTGGGCTTGTTGTCTGCCTCAGGCTTTGTTCACAGAGATCCTCCAGCTAGGTGGTGGTGTGTGCGCATAAGCAGAGGCTTCCTGCCAATCCCCCATGAGTAGTAGAGCTCCCATGGTGTGGACTCCATGAAAGCCGTGCTCCAGCCAGCAGGATTACAAAGGAGGGTGGGCCCGGCAGGACAGGAGGGCCATTGCCCCTATGGAATGACCTCAGAACCCCGCCTCCCTCCCTGTCCAGCTCCTGGGACTATGGGCCCTAAGCTTCATGCCTGACTCAGGAATAGACACAGGGTGAGGCAACTCCAGGAGGTGATTTTGCTGATCTAATCCAGCCTGAGATCATCCTTGCATGTGCCCTCTGTCCAGACCTTTTTTTAAATTGTTCATGCAACACTAACCACAATGCATATATACATCGGTTGTGTAAAGCACATTTGTACATTCATTGCCCTCATTATTCTCAAAATATCCACTCTCCACCCCACCCAAGCCCCTGGCCTCAGCTCCTCATTTTTCCCCCTCCATTCGAGCTACCCTTGATAATTTACTAATTATTTTCTCATATCTTGCACTGTCTGATGTTCCTTCACCCACTTTTCTGTTGAGGTTAAATGTAGATCCCTGTATACGGTTTCCGTTTTCCAACCTACCCTCCCTCCACCCTTCCCGAGTCTGCACTCATAACACTGGTCCTCAAGGGCTCATCCACCCTGGATTCCCCATGTTTCCTGTTCCTATCTGTCCAAGTGTACATTCTCTAGTCTAGCCTGATTTGTAAATTAGAATTGGGATCATGATAGTGGGAGATAGGAAACATGTAGGAACTAGGGGAAAGCTGTGTTTCATCGTTATTATCTGGTACCTGTCTTGGTTTATCTCCTCCCTGACACCCTTCTGTTAGGGATGTCCAGAGGACTGTAAATGGGCTTTGTGTCTGTACCCAGCACTCCCCGCTCATTCGCAATGATAAGATTTTTTTTGTTCTGATGATGCCTGCTACCAAATCTTTTCAAAACCTCATGATCACACAAGCTGGTGTGCTTCTTCCATGTGGGCTTTGTTTCTTCTGAGCTAGATGGGCGCTTGTTTTCCTTTAAGCCTTTAAGACCTCACATGCTATATATTTGATAGCTGGGCACCATTAGCTTTCTTCACCACATTTGCTTATGTACCTGCTTTGTGTTCAGTGATCGTGTAGGGAAGGTGAGCATCATAGAATGCCAATTTAATAGAACAGTATTTTTGCAACGAGGGAGTCCTTGAGCAGTGGCCCAATGTCCATCTGCTACCTTAATACAAAACCTATAAATATAGGGACATAGATCTATTTCCCCATGCTCATATATTTAAATATGTACATGCCTTTTTTTAAACCTCTATAATTGACCCTTGCTTCCTAGCTTGCTTTTCTATTCCCTTTGATTTGCCTCTTGGGCCCACTGCCATGCTCACTTTTCATTTGTGCTTCAGTAATTCAGTAATTCCTCTTGGTTCCATTGGTTCCATTTCCCTTGATCACTCCCTACCAGGCCTCCTACATCCCCCTCACCACCGATTTGCATCACCTGTTCTTCCCTTTTCTCTGGGTTTCTTAACACCACTACCTTTCCCCACACCTCCCTCTCTCCCATGTCTCCCCAGAAGTGTTGGTCCTGTTTTCTCTCCTCCAGATTGTTCGTCCAGCCTATCTTATTTAGACAGACCTGTAGATGTAATAACATACACAAAACAAGACAGAGCAAAACCAAGCACTAAAAGCAACAAAACAACCAAAATCCAATGACAATGAATGAAAACAACTCAACAAGAAAGAAGTGGCTCATCGTTAGTTCAAGGTCGGTTTGTTGGCCTTTAAGAGTGTTTTCCAGTCCAGTCTGTTGGTGTACCAAGTACTGGCCTCAAAGTCATCCTTTGGCATTCCCTGGGTACCTTGATGCTTCGTTTTCTTGCTCTTCTGCTGTACCCCCTTAGTGTTATGCCTCGGTGTGGCAGGATTAGTTCGGGCGCATTTCCCACACTGTGTCTTCAGTGTTGTCCCCTCTAAGGCTATGGGTCTTTGAGGGGTGTCTTGTCTCATCGTGGGGCTGGCCATGTGGTCTTCTATGTGGACTGGATTCTCTGAGTGGGAACATCATCCTCAAGTCCTGGTGTGCCAGGATGTGCTCCACATTCCCCTCCTCCCCCTTCATCTGCTCCATGTGCTCCGATCAGATATGTCCCTCTCTCAGAGCTGCAGATTCACTGCCACCTTCTGAAATAAAATATTTGGCATGGGAAGGTGAGTTGGGTGGGAGGATCTGCTCAGATCATTTGATGGTTCAGGATAGATTGACTGTTTGGCTGGGGACAGGTATGTGGGGCTTAGGGCTCTGGCTCCCAACACTGGTTGTGAATATGTCTTTGTTGTTAACCAGTTGTGTGCCTGTGGGTCAACACCTGTGTCTTTTTGAGTGAGTTTTCTCATCTGCAGAGTAAAGGTAATCCATTATCCAGACTCCCATGTCACCAATTGATTGAGAGGCACTAACCAGAGCCTGATTGAAATAGTGTGTACCTGTCAGGCGTGTTCTAAAAACACCTTAAAAGTCGTAAAAACACTATAAATGCCTTAAAAACCCTAAAACGTCTAAAATATTTCTAAAATGCTAAGACCACCCCTAAAGACCCTCTAAAACATCTTAAGACCATTAAATACATGGTAAAAGGCTTTCTAAAACACCCTAATGCGCCATAAGTCTTAAAAAAAAACTCCTTACGTCCCGAAAACATAATAAATGCCCTAATATTATGCAAATGCCTTAAAACGCAAAATAAAGAACACGTGAAGCCCTAAAAACACGCTAAAAGTCTTTTAAAACCCCAAGAACATCCCTACAAAGCAACCCGAAGCACTATAAAACCCTGTAAAAGTCCAACAGCCTAATAGACATGAATTCACCATGAAAGCAAAAAATAATCCAACAAAACCCTAAAGCCCTGAAAACCAAAACCTAATCCCCCCAAACACTCTAATGCCTTAAGCACCCTAAAATTTTAACAAAACACTAAAAGCCATAAAAACACATATAAGCCTAATAAACACCCTTAAACACTAAAATCACCCTAAAAGCCTTAAAATGTCTGAAAAGCCATAATATTCCCTAAAATTCAAATAACACTCTGAAGCCACAAATAACACACTAAATACCTCCCAAAACATGTGGAACTTCCAAATCATATCCCTAGAAGATTCCCAAACCATGAACTTCCAAAACCACATAAATGCCCTGAAGACAACATGAAAGCCCCAACAAAACATAAAATGCTGGGGAAAAACACATAAAATATTTTAAAATACCCTAAAATCTCTAAGAAACCCTGTAAGATCACTAAAAACACCCCTACCTGCTAAAAAATACCCATACACTCCAAAAAATCACCCCTAAATCCCTTAAAAACTCCCTTAAACCTTATAAAACACCCTTAAAGCCCAAACCACCCTAATGCGCAAAAAAATTAAATGACCCCAAATGACCTTAAAGCCCTAAAAATCACATGCCACAAAAAAATCCTAAATGACCCCAAAATTCCAACTCAAAGCCAGCCTACAAGTCTTTTATGAGAACAGTTTTATCTTTCTACCAAGGAGAAGTTTGTAGGTTCAACCCCTGACCTATGCCCTTACCATATGAAGTTAGTAATCAGTGGTTTTGCAATTCTTTGAAGAAAGATGAGGGTAATTTTATCAGGAGTGAATTAAACTTGTCTAGTGCCTTGAGTAGAACTGATAACTGTACTACATTGAGTCGTCTGGTCAAGGAGCATGGGATATTATCCCATTTGCTGAGGTCACACTTGATTTCTTGTAATTTCTGTAGTTTTCCTCATATAAATCTGTTGTTTTTTTATTCAAGTATAGATATAGATATTTTCATTTACGCTTGGCTATTGTAAATGGTACTACCTGAAAATGTGTATTTCATTAATTATTATTTCTTGATCTATTTCTTCATCCTTCGAAATATTATCAGTTTGTTGTGGTAGATAAACATTAGGACTTTGCATAACTTAGAAATATTACATTTCGCAGAAAAATCATATTAATTATGTCGACAGAGCTATAAAAGGAATGTTGCCCTGAATATCTTCAGATATGACAGCTGTTTCATTGAGAAATTAAGCCAGACAGACACAATGTGATGTACATTTTGTTATTTTCATGTGGGTTCCTTCACTCTTCCAAAAAAATTAGGTTCATGAGCCCCTTGGGGAATGAGTTTGAGTTCAGATCAGATGTCTATTTATATATTTGAGTCCTGAAGCCCATTTGATGGACTGTTCTGTTGCTTCCAAAGTAGTCAGTCACTTCCCCACCAATTAGAGAATTTGTCCGAAGCAAAAGTAAAAGTGTGGCGTACGACATTTGACTGCACACCATCTAGAATCACACTCTCATTTGGTGTTGGCAGTTTTACTTGTATTTCAATTGTAAACTACACTTCAGAGTTCAGGCTAGTGAAAACGTTTCAGTGGAAAAAATTTGCACACAACTACGTGCAGTTTGTGATTCTGTTGTTCCCAAGCAAGGCTATGAGGACAAAGATGCACAAGCATGGGGGGCACTGCAGACAATGTGTGAAAGTTTCCAGGAGCTCAGGGGTGGACAGCGGCTGCTAATTCTCCCGTGCTGGCAGTGAGCTATGTGGGAGGGCTTTGTGTGAGGTCCCTGTGGGGTCTCTGAGAAGTCTCCATAAAGGATGCTGAGAACTTCATATGAAGTCTCTGTGCGAGGCCTCTGAGTCTCTCTGGAAGTCTCCAAGGAAGTATGTGTGTGAGGTTTCTCTCTCGGGTATGTGTGAGTGTCCTTGTGAGATGTCTGCTGAATTGTGGGGGGTGGGGGGCAGTTGTTTCGCTGAGGTCTCTGCAGGTCTGAGTGGGCTTCCCTTTGTTTGACCTCACAGCACCATATAAGAGGACCTGGTGGCAGGGGAAAGGGAAGGGGCTTGGTCCATGCACCCCTTGCTGTTCTTTCAGGGTCTTCTCTCCATCTCCGTGCACTTACCTAGCACGAACGGTAGGGTTCAGCAGCGGGGAGTCCGGTGTCCAGCTCTTCACTCTCTCTAGGAACACACCCAAGCTACCTGCTACCCAAGAGGCCCCAGATCCAGGCTCTGCAGATCCAGAATCTGATTTTTTACTGCCACAGTCACTCCAGAGGCTGCCTTGGCACAATCAGGACTCCAGAAACAACATCATGCTGCTGTACCAGCAGTCTCTGGGGCCTATGTCCACTTCCCTCCTCCACCACTGGTGTCAGTCCCCACCCACCCCACACACACACTTGGTGTCCTGACTGAGGCATGGAGGTCAAGGCTCAGTGGATGTCTTCCTCGCCATCCTTTACTGTTTAGTTCAGTAAACAGTAAACCCTGGCCCACCAGGGGTGTTCTTATAAGCACATGAGAATTTACTCTAGCGGATCAACTAATCATATTTTGGGGGGCCCTCCTGCCTTCTTCTATAATCTGGTGCCCAGGAAATAAAACCCTGTGTTAGAAGCACAGAGGAAACACTGACCACTATTGAACTGGTTTCCCTTATCAAGACAGGTGATGTCTAATCTCCGTGCACATCCTGATTTCCCAGGAGTCTCTAGGGGAAGGGAAGGCTGCTCCCAGTTGTGACTTTCTTTGCAGCACTCAGTCCTTAGAAGCCACTCTCTCCGGAGAACATTCCTAGAGCACGTGCACGCGTGTGTGTGTGTGTGTGTGTGTGCGTGTGTGTGAAGATCACCAGCCTGGGGTCATGTTTCCTGAGAACATTCCTAGAGTGTGCGCGTGAGTGTGTGTGTGAAAACCACCAGCCTGGGATCATGTTTCCTGAGAACATTCCTAGAGCGTGTGTGTGTGTGTGTGCGTGTGTGTGTGTGTGTGTGTGTGTGTGTGTGTGTGTGAAGACCACCAGCCTGGGGTCATGTTTGCTGAGAACATTCCTAGAGCATGTATGTGTGTGTGTGCGCACGCGTGTGTGTGCATGTGAAGACCACCAGCCTGGGGTCATGTTTCGTGAGAACATTCCTAGAGCGCGGACGCGTGTGTGTATGCATGTGTGAAGCCCAAAAGCCTGGGGTCATGTTTCCTGAGTCCTGGCACCCTGTTATTGACTCATCCCCACTCTACCCCACCCTGGCTATCAACTCATCCTTCCCCCAGTCAGGAGATGGAAATCAAGTAAAATAACAGTTTGTCGCCCCACTAAAGATAGTATTGAGAAAGTAACCTTCCCTGCTTGAAAGCTGTGCCTTTGCTATCCAACCCAGTGCTCTCTGTAGGAGATAAAGTTCTGCTGTGGGGGCAGCTAGCTAAAGCTGGGGTGAAGCACCTGGCCGATTCCCCTTTGTAAGCCTGTGTTAGCTCCGCTTGTGTCTTGCGTCATTTCTGGGGATCCTCATGCTCTTTGGCCCCCTTTGCTACGTCCAACGCTTCATATTCTTCTTCACTGTATCCTTCCCTACCCTGTGTCCATGGTGCCTAACCATTAGTGGTTATTACACAGACGCTCATCCTGTACCACTCAGCCTAAGCTGTTGCTCCTTCTCCGGGTTTATATACAGAGGAAGGCATGTGAGCTGTGAACCGGATTTTCCCTTGGTGCAGTGGGTGAGCAGAGTCCCCCGCTGGCAGCCTCCCTAGCAGTTCCCACCCACATGTGTCAGACCTGGGACTTCCATCCTGGAGGTTACCCTAGGCTGGGAGAGAGGCAAAGGTAGCAAAATATGTCATTTCACATTTTGTGACAGGTGTATTGAGGCGGAACCTCCATGCCAAACTTGGCAGCCTTCATCAAATGCACATGTGGGACTTAGACAGGCCGCCACATGTCTCATGCCTGCTTGGTACCATGAGACGCTACTTTGGTCTAAACCTCTTCTGGACCCTCGATGGAATTTCTTGGCTGGATTGCGCCTCTCAAAACCTATCAACTGCAGCCACATAACGTTGAAGACAAAGTAATGGCACCAGGGAACATTCTTCACTGTGTTGGGACCTTCTGAGGTTTTCACAGTAGGGGTGTTACCATAAATCATAAGAGGTGCAAAATGAAGAACTTGGGATGGAAGTGGGTGGGAAACACTGCTGAAAACCTCCTCCAGAGCCCTGCCCTTTGAGAAGTCAGAGCTAGCACTCAGAGAAGGAGACGCAGTATCTAACATAGTTAAAGGTATATTATGCCAACCTCGTCAATGAACTCATGTGGGGTTAATTGAAGGGCAGGGAGATCAATGGCTCTGTGAGCCTAGCCTTTCTGGTCTCTTGCTCTCTGATAGTGCCACCAGGGTGGATATGCATTTGTTAGGTCCCTAAAGCAGCTGGAAAGACTCATTTCCTGGGAGATCCCTGAGGAGAAGCCGCATGGACCTACCCTGTTGCAGCCCTGGTTTCTGCAGCAGCCTCATGGAGAACCTGCCAGCGCACGGACTACAATTTCCTCCTGCAGTCATTGTCTCCCCGTGTGTTTTTGGATTGTGAGGAGGACTTTGTAGATTGGTGTCAGACACATGGGATACTATTGGACTGGTGGTCTTAGATTGAACTGGGTTGGGATGCTTTTCAATGTTCACTTAACCTTTATATAAAACTCATAAAATATGAGTGTATGAATTTTGTTTCTCTAGTCTACACAGACTAACACACATGACACCCCCTCTAGATCCCGCCATGCAGCACAGAAGTCACACTTTAATGTAGGAGGGGGAAAATCTCTATTATGGAACAATGAATATCATGGCTGAGAGAAGCCATTAGCCTGTGCAGAACAGGCTAAAGTGGCTGGCATGGATACTTTCCTACTAATCAGAGCAGAAGAAGCGTCTTCTAATTTGCCAGATAAGACATATTCTCGAAGACAGTGACGTGGGCAGTGGTAAGGGTAACTGGAGTAAGCCCACCTCCTCCGCCTCTGCTGCTGCAAGCTGACTGGGCACACAAACACCCTGGGGGGCAATGCCTGAGTGTGGCTTCTGATATTGAATCCCCTGAACGGACAGAAATTTGTGAATACATCCCTGATACAGGTGCTCGTGGTGGGAAGGCTCTGGCAGTCAGGTATCGCCTGGTGGAGGCAGGGTCTCACACTTGCCACTCTCCTGTGTTCTACAAAGAAAGGAGCCCTGCAGCTGGAGGAACATCCATTAACTGAGGCCTGCGCTTCTTTTCGTGGACATAACGTTGACGCAAGATACTCCTGATGACAGCCTGGTGTCCCCTCTAGGACTTGGCCAACATCTGTCGTGAGCACCTGAGCCTCCGTGACCTTGTTAGGAGACACTGGTTGTCTTTGAAGGGGCCCAAGGCTGTGACCACAGGGTAATACGGGCTTTCCTTTTTGCAAAGGATCACCGTGTCCTGTAGATTTTTTGCTGGAGCAAATCCACTGGACAAAGTGCTTCCTCCATTTTTTGCTGTGGCCCTCAGCAGGAAGCTGTCCCTTCTCTGGTGGGAGCTGTGAGGACTTGATCTCAAGGCACTCAGCCAATGCCTTGTCTTGCACAGGCTGGCTTAACCCACAGACTTGGGAGATGCCTCTTCCCGCTAATCCTTTTCCATGCTCTTCTGGATTGGGCCATTTATGAGTCTCCCTCTTGTCAGTGGGAACAGCATCCTTCCTTCTCCTTGTCGAGGGGTCCTGAAGGTTGGGGCTTTTGAGCTTCTGCTGCCCCATGTAACTTGCTCTAGCCACCACGAAGCCACTTGGCCCTTGACATATTGGCTTATCCCCAGTGAACAAATGCTGGGGGCGGCAATGGACCACCTGAGAAGGCAAAACATTGGTGGCAGTGAGCACATCAGTGGTGCAGTCCTGAAGGAGCCCGTCAACAGGACAGCATGGAGAACCATCCTCTGCCTCTACCTCCACCTGGAGCTTAATCTCACTGCACACTCGTGCTGTAAGGCTTGGCTTTTCAGGAACTGGAGCACACTTTCCAGGTAGCAGGAAACTTTTACTACATCCTAGAGCCTCGAAGCACCCCCGGTCCACATCATTGGTTTGAGATTTTGCCAGCACACTGGTTTTGAAAGTGTCTCTATCGTCTAGCCCTATTGAAGAGGACTTCTTGACCACCACCAACCTTGTCTCTTTGGCTCTTGAAGATGGACATTCAGAGTTCACTTCCAATCTGGGGCCTCCTGGGGCACAACTAGCACCCTCTTTCCTTGACCCCTTGCTGGTCAGTACTGGATTTGAGGTTTGCTCTAGGCTCTCTCTCTGGACACTTTCATTCTGGAAGGTTCTGCCAAGGATACTGGGCATGAAGGCTGGAAACGGCTGCCTGAGGGCCAATGAGCATCCACTGTCATTATCAAGTGGGGGGTAGGCTGGGGTTCCCTGAACAGGCTCCTCTGTAGGGGAGCAATCAGCAAAAGGACTCTCCAGGGTAGGGCTTGATTTCTTTGTGGTCACTCTCTCTCCCCAGTCTGCCTGACAGGGTTCTCCCAGGACCTTGGCAGCCTCAGTTACTAGGTTAGTTCAATACTTAGGGGTGGCTAAGCAGGTGGACTTTGGAAAGGACATTGCGTTGTCTTTTCTTGTCCTACAGAGGTTTGTGGGCTCAAGGACTTTGAGGGGCATGCACCACCTCTGCCTCATTTGGAGCCTTACGATATGCGAGTCCAGCACCTGTTGAGTGCCCGGGCTGAGAAAGGAAAGGCTCTGCGTTGTGTTCAGATCTTCCAGCTCTCCCCAGGAGGCCACATTGACAACATGTGGGTGGGTCAGGGAAATAGACAAAGCGTGTGTGGTCGCAAGACATGAACGGTAAACAATGCCAGGGATCTGATCCTTTCTAATCTGCTCCACCTTCCTGCACATGTGGACATTCAGGGTGTTTTCCAGTAGGATTTTATTTGGACCCCTTAGGGTGTAAGTTCCTGCGTTAATCCCCTTGTGTATCCTCAAATCACTTAACTCCTTTGAGTCGGCTCCCGGAGTTCCTTTTGGGCAGTAGTTTCCTGATCCCCAGAGAGATAGATTACATTTGGATATTTTCCTCAAGTAATTCCCTTGTCCATTGACCGAGTTGTTCCTCAGCTGGACACCGGCTCTGCAGCACGCAAGCGACGGTCCAGGGTGTGTGCATCTTCCTGGGGACACCGTCTTCATTACATTCTTCCCCTGCTTGTCTCCAGGTGTTGAGCAGGAGCATTCGGGCTGCTTCATATCCAGACAAGTCCCTGGCCATTTTTCCTGAGGCTGCTTTAGTGTCAGAGACTCAAGAGTCCCATTGCCGAGGGGCCCCTGCAATTGAGGGAAGTTCTCTTGGCGGTGGAGCTCCGATTGCTTCAAGCAGCCAGGAAGCTTGGTGTCTGTCTTTGGGGTCTGGACCTTCTGATTGTCCTGGGGATGAGTGGGTTTGCGAAGACAAAAAGCTTCCTGGGGTGGTGGTATCATAAAGGGTAAAGAACTCTCACTTTCCTGTTGTTTCTTTAAAAAATGGCTTTCCAGCTGTTGAAGTGAATTTGGAATGCGTGATTGGGACTTAGTGTGGACGGTAAGACAGGATTCATCACAGGGACTCTTGTGAGGAGGAGGAAAAGGTACTGCGAGTGGGCCACGGGGCTGTGGACTGGGCGGAGTCAGGACTGTAGCAGGCGGTGGGGCCTGGGCTTGGCATGCAGTTGGAAGTAAAAGTTGGAATCGGCCTTCAGTGTAGGGCAAGGAGTGACGTTGCAACAAGAGTGGGTACTCTTTAGCTTGCATTTGAGCTGGTAAGGCATTAGGAATTTCATTAAATAAGACAGTGGGAAACTCTAGGGTGGATCCAGAGACCCTGAGAGCAGCTGCCAGAGACTCGCTGTGCAGAAAAGGTAGACCCCAGAAAAACTCACTGAATTTTTGTGGAAAATGCTTCTGAGCGCTGGGTATCTGCTCTGCTTTGATGCTGGCATTCCAGAAGGGCTGGGGAGGTGCAGTGATCTGCTCCCCATCGAGTGCCTTCAACATATTTAAGGCCTGCAGATGGTATTCTGATACACCCTTTCCTTTTTCTTCCCAAATATTCCATTTCTCTGCCTTTGTGATTTCTATTTCCAGCAGCTTGTGGACATTGGGGTTGAGCAAGGTGGGCCTCCCTACTTCCCCCTGCCTCTTTGTGGGTCCTTCCCGAAAGGTGTCTTCTTGGGGGTGCCAGGTAGAGTGCTCTTTCAGAGACCCAAAGTATTCCAAGGAGGGAAGCTGTAAGTTCTTGGCAGCTGCCCAACACTGGGGTGGGGAGGCCGTAGGGAGGCCTTTGGGATCCTGACTTGTGATGGCTGCCATGGCAGGTGTGGAGCAGCGGTTGTGTGGAGATGGGCTCTGCCTGGGCCTTGCCAACAAGTCATTCTGAGAATGAGTCCCTGTGGGGTGCGGGGCTGGTGAGTCCCAGAGAGTGCTTGGAGGCTGCAGGTAGGCCTTTGAATCCGGGGGTTTGGCACTGGGTGAGGGAAGAGCCAGTGGTGTGGGTGAAAGACTGTCAGGTTCATGGGAATGTGCGCAGTCTGGTGATTGACTCAAGGCGGGTAAGACATGAGAAGTTGAGATGCACATCTGGGCCCGTGGAAGGGTGGAGTTCTGAGACCTAGGTGTCCGGAATGGATGAGCCGCAGAACCGTGTGGGGCGCGCGTACCGACGTGGACTTCAGCCGTACCTCTATTTCGCCAGCTACCAGAGAGGGCTTGAGCTTTCTGTTGACCAAAGCTGCCAGTGTCAAGTGGGTTTCCCAAGTGGCTGCAGGAGACAGAAGGACCAGATTACAGCCAGGACTGAAGGGGCAAGAGACCTAGCAGGCTAGCAAGGGTCGGTGCAAGCTCAGCCCCTCCCCAAGCCTTGATGGCCTGCTCTTCCTGCCCCACCCCACTGCCCGGGACTCCTGTCATTCTCTGCCCATCCCTGAAAGTGTCCCCCAAACCAGCGCATCCCAGCTGCTCTGCAGCCCGAGGCCACACAGGCACCCTGGTTGGAAGATGCACCCCGCGGTGAAGCAGGAAGGTTACTTACTTCTGCCTAAGACGCAAACGCAGGTTCTGAGCGCCATATAGTTCTTGCAGGAAGCTTCGGAAAACTGGAAATCAAGAGAACCGTTATGGTGCAGCCCTCCCAGAGGACCGAAAGGAATGTCACACGGGCTGTGCACTTAGGACGTTGGACTCTCCAGAGCTCAAGGTCAAATGATAGCTTACTCCCACGGGCAGGAGGTGCTTTGGCATTTCAAGGAGCATCGGTTTCCAATATTGTCTGTGGGGTCTCAGTGAGCAATCTGAACCTTGGCAAAGTTACACAGCTTATCGCAGTTACCCCTCAATGTTCCACCTCCAAATCCACCAGAATCTGCTCCTGACACCCCCACTGCTCCCTACTGGGTCCTACCTTGGCCAGCCTTCATCCCATCCTAGGCCCCTCCTGTACATCTGGGAAATATCTGGGTTCTGTTTCCATCCACAGTATCCTTTTGTTCAGGATTATTACCTGAGAGAGACAGGCTGTTGCCACTGGCATCCTGCAGAGGAGGGGACAGGAGAGCTTACAGAGCTTGGTTGAATGGGCAGAACCTTACCTTTCAGAGCGTCACCTTTGTCCCTTGACCTGCTGCTTCTCCTTGTCTCCACCTGTGGCTGGGGCACAAGAGAGGAAGTCAGGCTGGAATCCAATCCTGCGTCTGTTCTTTGTGACAAACTGCAGGCATTTACTGGTGATTAGAAGAATGACAATCTCCATGGAATGACTAAAGCCCAGAAACCAGCTTCTGTGTGAGACCTAGAGTGCATTTCTTCCGTCAGCCTTCCTCTGCTCACGGAGAGCACACACTCTCAGCACTCAGTGTTCTGGTGGGCAAGATTTTGATTATGGAGGCTGAAGCTCTGGGCCAGCCCTTGACCACTTCCTCCCCGGGGTCAGCCATGCTTTCTCAATTAGCCCAGACAGAAAAGGAGCCTTGGCCCAGAGACTGGAGCTCAAGGAAAGAGACTGAGGACCCAGTGATGAGAGCTGCCCTTTGAAATGTCTAGTCATCTAGTCCTTAGCCACTGCGTCACTATATTGGGGATTTTTACCTATTGCCCTCTATAACAACTAGAGATGGGAGGTCTGAGATCTTCAAAGAGAAATATTTTTGAATGCTCATCTGACTGGCAAATGATTTACATATCATACGAGTCAATAGTTCAGTCGTTCAATCAGATCAAGGGCAATGGTACAATCAATGATTACCATATCCATTTTAGAACAACACCCCCCCCCCTCCATGGTTAAATTGCCTTCAAAAGGAGTTGTGTAATCACAGTCAGGTCTAAAGCTCTCTGTCCCCTCTGGCCTCCTTCATTTTTTCGTCTTGAAATAAATCCCCCTTCACTCCCTAGCTTCCCGATGGGGAAGTTCTCCACACTGCTGATCTCACAATCCCTCCCTCTGCCATGAGATCTCTCCACCTGCAACTCTGTCAACCCTTGTGTCCATGATCATGATGCATCCACGCCTCCTGTGCTTCACAAACAGGGAAAGCCAACAGAAATAATGAAAATCAACATAAGCCGGCAAGGATAAAATGATACCAATGCAGTGAACAAAGTCCTAACAGTGAGTAAGGACGCACCAGCCCTCATCAATATTCCAAAGCCAGGGCTGATGGTCTCTTCTTTCTTGAGATTTCCCCTATCAGGAAATTAATTACGAAAGGAAAAATTTATAAAACAAGGAAAAATCAATCTCTCCTATGGCTGGGTTGAGAATTTCTTACCTTTATCCTTTTCCTGGGTGGTCGCACAGGTGGAGTATTTGGAAGGAAGGGGAGGACCAGGAAGAAGCAACCCACTCCATACAGGATGCCCAAGGTCAAAACAGTGAACCAGGTGGGGTATTGGTAGGTCAGCCAGGAAGCACTTTTCTGTTCCAGCAGAAAGAGAATCTCCTCCATCTTCTGGATACAGCGGTTGCACTCAGGCAACTGAGCACTCTGAGTCCCCTCTGGCTTCAAACCCACTTGCATCACAAACCTGGGCCCACATCACTAAAGGGTCACAGTGGGGTGGGAGGTGACAGCAGGACAACACATAATCCCTCCCTCTACCCTCCAGCTCATCACATCCCTCCCCTGCTCTGGTCTTCTCTCTCCCACTGCCTGCTCTGGGCCTCCAAAGTCACCAGCTGCACCTGATGGAATGGAATCTTAGTGCAAGTTCTTATTCATTCCACCTCCCACCTAGGTATTACCTGCTTCCTTGGCAAGTTGCCTGAATCATGACCAATTTCATAGGCTTAGAATATCTGAAGTTGTCTCTGTCCTCAATGAAAACCTTCTCAAGTCATGGTTTTACTTTGTCTTATCCAAGATAGAGAACTTAGGTTTATGTAACATTTATTTAGCTTTATGAATGTTGGATGAAAAGCTTGGAATTTGACTTCTATGACCAGGAGAGTTATTCAAGAGCTGAGGTATATCTCTCCCAGGAGAGAGATCTAACAAATTTTCTGCCAGATGGTACATTTGGGGAGACAAGGAACACTTAAGCATTAATCATTCTTAACAGTGTCCCCTGCAAATCTTCCTTGTGTGTGACTACTGCCCATTTAGGGCTTGCTCTGGGAACACTTGATGGGGTAATAAGCCTTGCAACAATTCAGGCTCAAAGGGCAAGCATCTGGCTGAGCAAAATAAAGAGATAATATGGATTGAGTTGTGTCCTTACCACTACCACTTGAGATATTCCCCCAAAATTCGTTGGAACCCTAACACTGAAGGCTATAATCTGATTTGGTTATGTGAGGGCTCTCTCTGGGAGAAATGTACCTCTGTCCTTGGCTTCACACAAGAACCAATTGACGCAGAAACCTAGTTTGTGATCCAAGTGACTTTATAAAGGATAGAAGAGGCAAATATGCTCGTGGGGGGTGGGGGCGGACTGGACAGCCCACACGCGCTGGGTTGCATGACAGCTGGTGGGAGGCCCCCACCCATACCCTGTTGGTAGGCATGGCTGACGGTACTGTTTGACCCCATTGACTGAATTAAGCCCACCTGGTCTAGATGGGGGCCCGCCCAGGTTGACCTGCTTCCTGTCACAAGGACCTAAATGTGTGCATCTTTCCAGCCTGAAGCAGCTTTCAACTGTCTGTGATGGGGAGGAGGTTTGGCATGCACAGCGACCACCCTCAGTTCTGCCTCTACTTACCTAACAGGTACACGGCATTTCTTTTCTGTTTTTTAAAACAACAACAAAAAAATCATTTGTAATCTTTCTATTCCAGCGGTGCTAGGAGCAAGGCAGAGGCAAAACCCAAGAACAGGGTTCTTCTCTGTTGAAGCGCGATAAACTCACGGGGAAGCAAACAAGCATCTTCATCCACGTGAAGTGAATCTGTGAATCAGCAGCTCCCAACTGACCAAAGCACGCACAGAGCAGCCCAGCATCAAGGTCCGTTTCTGTGCACTGCTCCCACTGTGAGGAAGAGCTTCATGTGCATTAAAAGGGAACTTTTGTAATATTTGAATTTTGAATAGTGGTTTTTGTCAGAAACTGGAAAAAAATCTCAAAGCCTGAAGAAACTCCTTTCTAGTACTGAACATTCAAGGGAGCCTGTAGAAGCCTGAAATGATTGCTAGGTGACCACCTGGATCTGCTTGTTGAGTGAAAGTGGCAGAATAGCAGCAATAGAGCAGCGGGTTCATTCTGACCACTGACACTCGTGGACCTGGTTTACAGGCAGTAGAGAAGAAGATGAGAGCAGGTTGACTCGTTTGAAGTCCATGACCTACTCTGAGGGGACTAGAGTTGTGGAGAATTGGTGATGGGGCCAAGGCCTAAAGGCAATGCGACCAATGGACACTGAGGTGAGGCCAAGAGAGGGAGCCCACATTGACTTGACCCGAACCCGACCAGATGAAGAGAAGAATGTTGAGCCTGTGCACTGGTATATACTGCTGCAGACTGTATAGACGAACTGTCCTGCTTTGACTTTCTTGTGGATGTGGACTTCACAAGGTTCCAACTGGCATGAAGACTCTTTATATTGAAGAATATGATTGTCTCCTCAGAGCACTGGGTTGATGGAAGTAGGCAGTAGAGAAACTGAATAGCCAAAATGGGCCAGATAAAGGCGTGAAGTGGCTAGCTTACAAGATTTCATAGATACTGGAATATATTCATAGAATTATAGGATTAATATGTGGGTGTACCTTACCTGCAATTGTTAAGCATAGGATATTTTTGTTTCATCACTTACAGAATATTATGTTTAAAGGAGGGTGGCACGGAGTGAAATGTATGCATTTTCATATTATACTGTTAGATACTGATATGATTCTATTATTGTTTTGAAATTATATACGGCTAAAGAATTTTGTGAAAATGTCAAATGGACAAGGGGTGGTCTGTTGTAGTTATACAATCTGGTGTCAATTTGGGACTTGAGAGGATTAAGAGTGAAGGGGTAGACTCTAGTCTCTCTATTGGGTTATGGCCAATGAGGCCTCTTTGTGGGCCTGGCCTTCCCGTCAGGGTTCTGGGAAATCTGGTATTTCCTCCTTGGAGGCAGGAGACTATCTTTCTGCTCATTCCCTGAGAGATGTCCTACTAACAAGACACATGGCACCACACTGATAGAACCCATGCCCTGGGAACTGGAGGAGCCACATGGAGACCCTGCCAAAGCTGAGATGCTTCTACCACCACTGGATGCAGAAGACTTTGCAACTACTGACCTGTGATCTTCCTGCATTTGGGGTCATTGAAGGTGTTTCATGAGTCTGAAGAGAACATTATAGATTGATATCAGACATGGGCTAATATTGGACTTATGGACTTGATCTTGGTTGGGCTGGAATGCTTTCTCAATATACAACTGTTCTTGTATATAAAGGTCTTTCCTATACACATCTGAGTGTGGATTTGTTTCTCTAGTCTACCTGGACTAACACTCATGGATCCCTTTCAGGACTGTAAGTTCTGTTCCCCTGACTGCTGCAAAGTATGTGACAGAGAAGAAAAGGGAGAAGAGTGAACTGTACCCATTTATTGAGGTAAGAAAAGTGATGAAGGAGCATGGCCGGTTCCCCAAACTTCATGAGTGGAAAAATGGGCTCTTGGCACAAAATGACATTCAATCTTCACCAAGAGATTCAGGGCTAAATTGCTGCCCTATCTCTGACCTCAGCTTTTGTTTTATTTTAATTCTCATATAATTCACATATATCATTCAATACTTCAGTCATATTAAGATTTGTGTAATCCTCACCACAATCAGGTTTACATCATTTCCTTCTTTTATATTCATTTTTGTTAGCCCCCCCCTCACTCCCCCAAATCTTCCCTGCCTGTCCCTAGGTGATTGTTAATTCTGTTAGTGTCTCTCTGGATTTACCTCTCCTGGATTTCATATGTATTAAAAAAAATACAAAACAAAATCAAGAAACAAGTAGAAAAGAAAAACTAACAATGATAAAAGAGAGAAAAACCTCAATCGAACAGAAAGTGAAAAATACTAAAAACTGGAACCAAATTAAAATTAGTCTGAAGAGATCAAATGATCAGGTGTTACATTTGAACTTAACTGTATCTGTTCATGTCCATGGACTGTGGTCAGAGGGAATTCACCCCGCATGTGCATTTGAGTCCTTTTGCAAACTGGGTGTTCCGAACTTAAGCTCTGATTCTTGTTCATACCTGCAGATTGAGATTCTATTATTTATCACCCTGGCATCACACTGGCTGTGCTGCTTGTTCTGGGCGGACTTAGTTGATATCTCACTTAGATGGCTGCTTATTTTCAGAAAAAAAGGTTTAAGTACAAGGCCCTGTTCTTTGTGACGGATGTGCACCATCTGATTTCAGGGTTTTTTTACACCCTATGCTTTCCAGTCAAATATTCACTTGAGGTAATTCAAAACACTCACTTGGCTCGATGACGCCAGAATAGCTCCCCTCCATGCAGTTCCATGGAGCTCAGCATAGTTAGGGCACAGAGATGAAAAGACGATTGAACCATGTACTGAACGTTCAGGTTTTTCCCTGCTTTTGAAAATCTGTTTGCGCTTGTAGAGTAAATGTTTTGTACTTTTTAAGAGTGTAAAAGAAATAGATGGAGGGATTCAGAGAAAATGGCGACCAGATAGGACCCATCTATCTGGAGCTCCTGCTGCCAGACCAGAAAAATAGGAAATTAGGTGAAGGAAACGGGGAGGTGGAGTTCTGAAATTAGAACTAGGGTAACAGGGTTTCTCCTGAACCCCTTCTTTTGTGGGATTTCCACTCACAAAGCAAACCAAGAATGCTTTAAAGCACTATAATTTTGACGAAGTGGCAGGTGCCAGATATGCCCTTGCCTGGAGCAGGGATCCCTGCAGGTGGACGCCCTGAGAGGGGGCAGAATCTCAGACACGAGGGGAACCCCACACTGAGCTCTCCATGTGGTTGGATGCCTTGAGCTCACGGTCAGGGGTTGGTGGTGGGTAGCCATAATTTAGAGTAGAAGAAAAAATATATTATTACCTTAGGAAGATCATGGTGTGGGAGAAAAAGGCAGAAAGTCGGGAGTCCAGGGAGCAAATTTAGTTCCAATTGGCCGACTAGTAAACAACCCCCCTGATAAGCTGCATCTCCCCCTCTGGGGGTCAGCTTGACAGCCACCAAATCTGAGCACATCACAAGTAGAATTTTTTTTAAGGGTGAAACATAAATGATTGGTTTAAAACTCAAACCCAAGTCTGGTTGCTCAGCTCCAAGCACCACATAGGGGAGTCCCTTAACATAAATCAGCATAAGAAGCAACCTAGCTAAGGAATGCCAGAACTCAGCCACAGGGCCTGGCCGCTTTTACCATAACAAAGACCCGCTGTAGCAGTGTCAGCCTTAAACAGCACTGAGCTGTAGCCCAGAGACTGTGGGAGACAATTTCATTCTAGCTGGCCAGAGGGATAAAAAAGAAAATCCTCTGATCTAGGAAGCATCAGCAGTCTAGATAGGACAACAAGCTTCCCTCTCAGTGATTCTACACATAGCTGGGGAGGCCCTGCCGGTCTTGGAGCCCTAGACGGGGCTGAGGGAGCCCCCCAGTGCCCCCTCCCAGCCCCTGCTGCAGTGCTACATGCAGCACAAGGCAGGTACTCCAGCACCCAAGTGACCCCTGGCCACGGGCGCGATCTTGCTTTTGAAGTAATCTCACACAGCATCTGTGGAACCCTACATCAGGGATGGGAAAGTCCATTAACGCATGCCCAGG
Organism: Tenrec ecaudatus; assembly: GCF_050624435.1. Taxonomy (NCBI): domain Eukaryota; kingdom Metazoa; phylum Chordata; class Mammalia; order Afrosoricida; family Tenrecidae; genus Tenrec; species Tenrec ecaudatus. The sequence continues at coordinate 62,643 of NW_027459499.1, forward strand.
AGAGCCAGCATAGGAAAGCTGGATTTTCCTGCCCGTGGGCTCCGATGGATGTTGCACCTGGAGCAGCCCACCTGGGCCAGATGATTGCAGTTCAGCCAATGGGATTGACCTGGGGTCCTTCACCAGCCTCCCCGGGAACCCTTGAAAAGGCAGGAACCAGAAGGGAGAGGGGTGGTCTGGTCTTCTTCCTGGGAGGAGAGAGATCCTTGCATGACCTGAGGCAGTCTCTGCCAGGCCCCATGGTCAAAGGAATCCTATGGGTGCCTTGTAAAACCTGAAGCTTCTTTTAACTCTCATTAAATTCACTTGGATCATGAGCCCGGCTTTCCGCATGAAATTTTTCTCGCGGGGAGCCAAGGACTGGGGTTGGAATTTAGGCCAGAGAGAGAGACCTTACAAGTCCATGACCCCATGACCTTGAGGAAGAGTTGGAATTCATCTGGCCTCAAGGACAGGTGATCAAGTATCATTACCTCCTTACCCACTGCTCTACTTATTCTCACTTTATTCACTAGCCCTTCTAACTTTTCCACCGCACTCAGTTTCAACGTGCTCAGGTTGGTGTTGGGCTTTTATTTACTCGCTTTCTTCTTTATCCCTCTTTTTTCCCCTTTTCCCCTCTTTTTCCTCTTCTCTCCCACTCTCTCCTCTCATATGCCACTAAAGGCTTCCAGGTCACTTCCCTCCACTTAGGGCAAATCAACCCAAATAGCAGGAGGCACTCCAGCCTGCCCTGTGTGGGAGTGCTGTACACCACACAAGGCACCTGGGACAAACACCTACAGTGCGCTGCACCGTTGAAGAAACCTCCGTCATGCCTCTAAGGTGATCTCGTCAACTAGGGCAATTCTGCCCAGCACCACTGGGTCCCGGCATTAAAAGGGCACACTGACCTGCCATGTTGGAGCAGTGTCTAAACCCCTCTGGCCCCTCATCCAAGCAATCAGGGATCAGCTACTACTTTATACTTTATTTCCTCCTTCTCTCTCTCCTTGCTCTTTACCATCACAGCCAACCTTAGTGAACTCAGTTGGATTTATTTCCTTCTTTCTCTTTTTCTTTCTTTCCTCTTTCTGTCTTTGCTTTCTTCACCTCTCTCTTAGCTTGTACGATTCTCTCTGCTCCCTCTCATTGCTTGCACATACCACTGCTGGTTTCCAGAGCCCTACACTCTGCCTAGGGCAACCCTGTCCTCCTAGTGGGCAGCCTGACCCCTAAGACAGTACTGCACACAGGACGAGTCAGAGCTACACACAGCATAACACAGGGTCAGTTATTTCTTTAACCATTTAAAAAATACTCTCTCCTCCTCCTTCCTTTTCTCTTCTCTCTTTTTCCTTTTATTGGGCTCTTCTTACAGGTTTTCTGCTTTTCTCCGCTCCATCTAGCTCTTCTCTACTTCCTACCACAGCCTCCACAGATTTGGTTCTCCTTTTTAGTTGTTTTCTTTTCTTTTTTTTTTTTTTTTACTGTTGTCACCTTTGTTTACTCTGTGCATTTTAGTTGTGTGTGGGTGAGTGGTTGTCAGTCTGGTTGGCATTATTGCCCCAGTCTGTGTCTTCCTCTTTCTCTCTTTTTCCTCTCCTTTCACTCTCTTTCCCATCACAAGACAATAGCTGTCTCCAGGCCACTCCCCTCTGCCTAGGGCAAACCTGAAGGCCCAACTGAGGGAGCTCCCACCCCCCACTTATTGGTGTGGCAAGCAGCTGGGGAATTCACGCTGGTCCTCTCCCACACACCAGGCCACAGGTTGTTCTCCCCTATAAAAAGTGGGGGCATCCCCAGCCTAAATCCTGAGGTCCTACAAGTGACTGGGGGAAACGCCTGACCACCACTTGTGAGGCTCCACGCTACTGTGGGAACATCCACCCAATCTCCAAGGCGATCTCTCTGTACATCCCCTTGTCTAGCCAGATTTGTAAAGTAGAATTTGGATCATGATAGTGGGGGGAGGAAGCATTTAGGAACTAGAGGAAACATGTTTCATTGTTGCTACCCTGCACCCTGACTGGCTTATCTCCTCCCCACATCCCTTCAGGAAGGGGTGTCCAGTTACCTACCAATGGGCTTTGAGTCTCCACTCTGCACTCACCCTCATTTACAATGACATGATTTTTGTGTTCTTTGATGCTTGATATCTGATCCCTTCAACAGTTCATGGTCACACAGGCTGGTGTGCTTCCTCCATGTGGGCTTTGTTGCTTCTGAGCTAGATGGCCGCTTCTTTATTTTCAAGCCTGTAAGATCCCAGATGCTATAACTTTTGATAGCCAGGCACCATCAGCTTTCTTCACCACATTTGCTAGTGCACACATTTTTCTTCAACCATCATGTTGGAAAGGTGTTCATCATGGAATGCCAATTTAATATAACGTGTTCTTGCATTGAGTAAGTATTTGGCAATGTCCATCTACTGCCTTAATACTAAGTCTATAAATATATGCACGTTGATCTATTTACGAACCCTCCTGTATAAATATATTTACATATGTACATGCCAGTATGTAGACCTCTAGAAATACCCTTTGTCACCTAGTTCTTTCCTCTATTTACTTTTACTTTCCTCTTGTCCGACTATCATGCTCAGCTTTCACTTGGGTTTGAGTAATTTCTCTTGGTTACATTGCCCTTGCTGAATACCTACCAGGCTTCTCACACCCTCCTTGCGACGGATTTTGGATTACTTGTTGCTCCCCTGTCGCTGGATTGGTCAGCATCACCTCCTTACCCCCTCCTCTCTCTCTCCCATGTCCCCGGGAACCATTGGTCCTGTTGTTTTCTCCTCCAGACTATTCTTCCAGCCTATCTTATCTAGATAGATCTGTTGAGATAATAATATGCACCAAAAATCAAACCATAGCAAGATAGGCGATGGGTGAGAACAGTGTGATGACAAAAAAACAACAACAGAAAACCAATGATCAATAAAAGAGTAAATTAATTAAAAGACAAAAAAAATTTTTAAGAAAGAAAAACCTGTAAATAGATCAAGGTCTGATTTTTTTTTTCTATAGGTGTGTCCTTCAGTCAGGTCTGATGGCGTATCATGCTCTGGCCCCAGAGTCTGTCCTTTGTACTCCCTCAGGGACTACCCGCTCTGCTCCCATGGTTGCTCTGCTGCATGCTTTTAGTGATTTGCCTCCGTGTTGGAGGGCCAGTCGGGTCAGTCCCAACACAGAGTCTCCGGTATTGTCCCCATAGGGCTCTGGGCCAGCAAGGGATGGCATGTCTCATAGTGGGATCAGCCATATGGTCCACTCTGTACCTTGGCTGTTCAGAGTGCCAAAATCATCCTCCAAGCCTGGTGGACCAGTGTGTGCTCCACTCTCTTCCTCCCCCTTCATTTGCCCCTGTGTGCTCTGATCAGACATGTCCATCTCCCCTAGCTACAAGTTCAGTGCCGTCTTCTAAAGTAAATTCTTCTGGGGGGAGGGGCAGTTGTCCACGTAGCTGGTATGGAGGCTGGACCATCCACTTTTCATTTAGGATCAAAAGCATCTAGCTTTTAGCATTAGGTGCTATTGAGTCAGTTCCAACTCAAGGCAGAATGAACCACTGCGCAGTCCTACACCATCTTCAAAACTGTTGTTATACTTGAACCTAACATTTCAGCCTTTTCCAGGGACTGGCATCTCCTGATAACATATCCAAAGCATGTGAAGTCTCCCCGTGCTTGCTTCTAAGGACCTTTCAGACTGTTCTTCTGACACAAATCTGTTCATTCTTCCAGCACTCAATGGTATTTTTAATATTCTTGGCTAGTGTCATCTTGATGGGTTGAAACACTATCTCGCTCTAGTGTTGATGTACATTTTTCTGATGCCTAATTATACTGAGTATCTTTTAAGGTAATCATTTAATTTTTATGGCATTTTGAAAAGATGTCAATGAGGTCTATTTAATTTGTGTTCAGATGGAAACACATATCTCAAACTAAATATGTGACAGTAGAATAAGAATCCATTTTATCCTAAATACTTGAGATATTTATACAGCCTACTCAAGTTTTTATCAACATAGATAAGGTGGCGGTGGTGGTGGTGGTGGTGGTGGTGGTGGTGGTGGTGGTGGTGGTGGTTTTTAAGAGTTAATCTCTAAATAGGGGGCTGTAGTACTGAGCATTGAATCTCCTTTGCTTGATTAATTTTTATGTTAGGGAAGTAATACAAGGATTCCATCAAATGACCCATCAGTTTGAGGAAAAAGCATATCAGAATTGATGGTCAAAGCCTATATGGCTTTATGGTTTAGTCTCTAGGGGTATGTAATGCTCTTGTGAAAATAGTATTCCTCATGATAATAACGAGGAACTGGTGGGCCTCCAGGGCTGGGAGCTGAACTGAGGGGCAGTTCTACCCTGTCTAATAGGGTCACTATGAGTTGGCAAAGAATCGATGGCTGTCAGTTTGGTTTGTTTGACTTGAGTACTGGCATTCAGTGTGTTTATCGAAATCAATAAATTACAAGCATTTAGATGTCTATTTTTTACATACAAAATTTAAATCCCCCAAGCCTCTGAAAACTGCGAAGATTTCACAGCACTAGGTTGGTACTCTCCCATCCAAGAATCAGTGAAACTGGCAGGGTGTGAGGCATTCAGGCTCCCTCAGTTCCTCCTACTGCCTTCCCTGACCCTGGTCACTTGCTTCTATTACCTCTCTTGGACCTTACATGCATTTGAATTAGAACACCATAGAGTACAGTGCTCTACATGTGCAGCAGCTCTAACCATGTCACTCTCTGTCTCTATGAAGCCTCTTCCAACAAAATTCAAATGCGATTGTATGTGCACACATAAACACACGCATGCACCAGAGCACCCTTCTTAACAGAGAGTCAGGAGGGTCTCTTATTTGCTGTCCTCACTTTGGACACAAGTCCCTTGATGATGAGTAGGAGAAAAGGAACATCAGGTAGTGGGGGAAACCCTAAGGAGGAACAGAGGAGAGCTTTAACTAAGAATAATGCTACTAGTGGAATGATGGCATGTGAGGAAAAGTAGATACTTCCAGACTGTCAGATTTTTCCATACAGCAAAATTAACTTTTCTAGTTTTGTCTAAAACTGGCCCCAGGAAATTTCAAATAGCACATCTCAGATTATCTAACCTACAAAGGAGTAGCCGGCCTTCCACCCACCCCCACCCCACCCCCGCCAAAAAACCAAGCGGTACAAAGCTCCACTGGGTACACATTTCAAAATATACATTCTCCTGTTTGGGCAGGCATCTGGCAACTTGCTCTGAGCTAGTGCACCCACACTTTTTTCCCAAGGTCATTGCTGGTGACAAGACCTTGTGCTCTTCTCACAAGCCAGAATGCAAACATAAATCAAGTCAGTGTAAGACGCCATCATCACCTCACTCAAATACACCTCGTCAAGTGAACTCAAACTTCAAGAAGATGCTCATTTGTTTGGTTTTGTTGATGTGAGGGTGATAGTGCATTTGGAGTTTAGTCATTGCACTAGGTCAGACTGTTAATCAAGCTTCCTATATAGAGGTTCTGAAGATATTGTGTAAGAAGGTCTGAGTTGTCTGGCTAGACCAGAGCTTGCACACTGCTATTGACTAGAAGTTCCGACACACAGAATCCAGGACAGATAAACCCCTCAGGACCAATACTGAGAGTAGCAACACCACGAGGGAAGGTAGGGGGGAGAAGCAGAAGAAAGGGGAAACCAATCTCAATGATGGACATACAGCCCCACTCCACCACCCAGGGGAACAAACAGCAGAAGTTTGGGTGAAGGGATACAGCAGAGGCGTAAAATATAAAAATAAAAAGTATGTATAAATTATCAGTGGTTCACGTGGGTGGGAGGAGGGGAAAAAAGGAGCTCAAGGAGAAAGAACATGTTTGGAAATGATGATAGCAATGTATGTACAAATGTGCTTCATACAAATTGGTGTATGAATTGTTACAAAAGCTGTAAGATCCCCCAATAAAATGATTTATTTAAAATAAAAAGGACTGATTAGTGGTAGACAGGGGACTGGTTTTGCCACCATGACAGTGCACCTGCTCACACAAAAAAAACAGCATGCCTCTATCGCCCGATCTGATCCCAGCACACCGAGGCAAAATACTAAGGGTGTACAACAGAACAGGAAGGGGAACAGAGCAACGAAGTCCCCAGGGAATACCAAAAATAGACTTTGGGGCCAGGGCTAGCTGACCCATCATACTCTATGAGAAAACACTCCTAAAGGCCAACAAACAGTCCTTGAACTAACTAAAAGCTTTTCTTTCTTGTGTTTTGTTTTGCTTTTTGTCATCGGCTTGTTGGTGGTGGTGTTGTTCTTTTGTTTCATTTTGTTGCTTGGGTTTGCTCTGTCTCGTTTTTGTGCATGCTATGATTTCCACAGGTCTGTCTAAATGAGATAGGCTGGATGAACAATCTGGAGGAGAAAACAATGGGACTGACAGCTGGGGGAGGGAGATGGGAAAGGGGGGTGTAGGGAAAAAGGAAGTGCTGTTAACAAACCCAGGGACAAGGGAACACCAAGTGATCCAAATAGATGGTGAGGAGGGTGTAGGAGGCTTGGTAGAGTGTAACCAAGAGTAATGTAACCTAGAGGAATTACTGAAACACAAATGAAGGCTGAACATGAGAGTGGGACAATCAGAAAGTAAAAGGAAATCAAGGAAAGAGGTAGGAAGCAAAGGGCATTTATAGAGGTCTAAATAAAGGCATGTGCATATGTAAATATATTTATGTATAACGATGGGGAAATAGATCTATATGCATATATTTATAGGTTTAGTATTAAGGTAACAGATGTACATTGGGCCTCCATTCAAGTACTCCCTCAATGCAAAAATACTTTGTTGTATTAAAGTGGCATTCCGTGATGCTCACCTCCCCAACACAATTGCTGGAGGCAAATGGGTGCATAAGCAAATGTGGTGACTGAAGTTGATGGTGGTCGGCTATCAAAAGTTATACATTCTGGGGTCTTAAAAGCTTGAAGTTAAACAAGTGGTCATGTAGCTGAGAAGCAACAAAGCCCACATGAAAGAAGCACACCAGCATGTGTGATCACGAGGTGTCGGAAGAATCAGGTATCAGACATCATCGGAACAAAAAAATCATATCTTTGTGAATACGGGGGAGTGTGGAGTGAAAACCCAAAGCTCATTTGTAGATAATTGGACATCCCCTTACAGAAGGGTAGCAGGGAGGAGAGGAGCCAGTCAGGGTGCACTGTAGCAACAATGAAACATACAACTTTCCTCTAGCTCCTAAATGCTTCTTCCCCCACAACTAAAATGATCCCCATTCTACCTTACAAATCTAGCTAGACCTGAGGATGTACACTGGTACAGATAGGAACTGGAAACACAGGGAATCCAGGGCGGATGATCCCTTCAGGACCAGTGGTGAGAGTGGCGATACGAGGAGGGTAGAGGGAGGGAGGAATAGAAAGGGGAAACCGATTACAAGGATCTACATATAACCATCTCCCTGGGGGACAGACAACAGAAAAGTGGCTGAAGGGAGATATTGTATAGTGTAAGATAAGACAAAATAATAATTTAGAAATTATTCAGGGTTCATGAGGGATGGGGAATAATTATCAGCTGATGCCAGCGGATTAAGTGGAGAGCAAATGTTTTCAGAATGATGAGGGCAATGAATGTACAAATATGATGTATGTATCAATTGTGATAAGAGTTGTATGAGGCCCCAAAAATTGATTATAAAAAAAGAGAAAAGAAATAACAGTATGAAAACATCCCCCCAAAAAGCATGCCTCTCTTGTCCCTCATATCCTAATCACCTGAACTCACTCCATGTGACTTCTTTCTGTTTCCATGAATGAAGGACAGTGGTTTGACAACACAGAAGAGGGGGGGGGGGAAACAAGGGTGTCACCCAAACTGCTGAGTTTGAAAAATGTTTCCAAGAATGTAATCACAGATTAGACAAATGTGTGAAGTGTAATGGAGAGTACTATGAAGGGGATAAAAAATTTAAATGCATAGTTTTGAAAAAATTGTAGTTTTTGTCGGGTTCCCCCTAGTAGCTTCCAATATCATAGCAACTCAAGCCATCACCATACATCAAACTGACAGAGAAGGGGTGGGTTTTGTGTGTAGGTGGTGTTGGTTATTACACAGGGGCAAGGGACTTCTGGTGGCATAGTACCTTATGCCTTGGGTGTCAACTGTAATGTCAGCAGTGGGGAACCACCAGTCAGTCCTCAGAAGAAAAGGATGAGGCGTTCTACTCCCATAGAGTTAGCCTTTGGGAAACCCACAGAGATAGTTCTGCTCTGATCTCATAGAGTCGCTATGGCTCAGCATCGACTCCATCGAAGTGAGCTGACAAACTAAAGGCAGGAGATCTGAAAGAGGATGCGGAGACGTTGTCTCAGGTACTTTGGACATATTACTATGGTGGAACCAGTCCTGCAAGAAGGGCATCATTTTTGGCAGAGGGTTAGCAAACAAGAGGAAGACCCTTACTTAGGTGGATTGACACCGTGGCTGCGAGAATCGGCTCAAATACAGTAACAAGTGCGAGGATGGCGCAGGACTGGGCTTTGTTTCTCTCTCTAGTGCACAGGCCCCTATGAATCCGAACTGACTCCAGGGCTCTACAATATCAACTACTACAACCCTGAAGTTCAAACCTACCCAGTGGCTTCCCAAAAGGGAGGTGTGGCCATGTGCCTCTGTAAAGATGACAGCTAGGGAGCCCCTGCGGGGCAGTTCTACTCTGTGGCACAGGGGCAGCCAGGAGTCGGAATGTGCTTCACAGCAAAGGGTGTGCTTTGTCTCAGATTGTGCCTGCTGCTGTTTATGCTATGCACTGAGTTTAACATGTGACACTCAGGAGCGAATGAATGGAAACACACCCATGATGCTTCCATGATGCCAGATGCAAGCTGACACTGTTTCTGAGTTCTGGGCATATTATTTTTTCAGAGATAATTTCCTGTAGCGGTGACACACCGAGTCCTATTTCATGTAAAAGCATCAGCAGCAGAGGAAAGCACTGCACAGAGAGAAGACTATGACACGTAACAGGCTTTCCATAGAGGAACAAAAGGGTGGATGTCTTGGGCTGCACTCTTTTCTTGTATACAGACAGTAAACAAGCTGAACACATCTCACCTAAGCATAACATTACAACTACTTGAAGCCCAGCTCAGGCATCTGGACAAGAGGCAGCAAGGAAGGATGGGAGAGAGTTAATGGGCTGGGCGTCCCCAAAGGTGCAGAGTGGGAATCAAGGGAGGATCCAGGACGAGCCAAGGCTTCTGGCAGAAGTCTGAGAGGAGAGCAGCAGAAAGGAGCTGCTCTCTGGGTCCTCACAGATGTAGCCAGTGAGAGAGCAGCATTGCTGCCCCCTGGCGGTGTGCCGAAGGCAGGGCCGCTTCCCCCAGGGCTGGAGAGCTCTGGGGAAAGACAAATCCTGTCACTTTGGATGCCAAGTAAGGGGGCACTGTGTGCCGGTGGTGTACCTATGTTGGCCAAAGCGCTGCCCACTGTGCATTTGCTTCCCACAAGCACAATTATCCTTCCTCGTGCATCCAGGAAAGACAGTTCTAGAAAAACACAAGCAGTAAAATAAAACACTGCCAGGTCTCGAACCATCCTCACCATTGTTACTATGCCCACTGATGTAGCCACTGGTTCGAGCTGTTTTATTGCCCATCCTCCACTTTTTGCCAAGCATCATGTCCTTCATGGACTTGATGTCCCTTCAGGGACTGGTCTCTCCTGACAGGACGTCCAAAGATATCAAATGAAGTCCAGCCATCCTTTGTCCCCATGTTCTCTTGGCAGTCCTTGTACTTTTATTGCTCAGTGTCTGATTATTTGGGACCAGGCCTTATTGCTGCCCCTTCCTCACCTTGGCCCCCAATCCCGACCCCAAGCCCTGCACATCCACTGTGTGAAACCTCCTGTTCCTGTAACCATCCCTGTGCTTTTGTGTGGGGGGTCTAGCTGGGTTCCCCTGGCAATTCGCCAGCTGCCCTTGGGAAAGTTCATGGAGTCGGCTAATTAGTAGAAAAGCCAAACGTCCAGCTGAGATTGGTTTACTCCCTAGCACCCTTGGGCAGGAGCACAGCCCCACTCCCGGTCCCAGGTAGCCAACGACCACACCTAGGTTCTCCGGACTTGGCAGCTGTAACATGTGGCCTGGGCTTCCCCTTCATTTCCTGCTCCTTTCTGGCTTGCTGTCTGACTTTTCTTTGCGGAATTAAAGCTGCAAATTGACAGGATCCCATAAACACTCTAAAGCCACAAAAAAACACCAAATGCCCACCCAAACATGTGAAACTTCCAAAAATCATCCTTAGAAGATTCCCAAACCCTAAACATTCCTAAACCCCATATATGCCCTGAAAACACCATGAAAGCCCTAAGAAAACCTAAAATGCTGAGGGAAAAAACACATATAATATGAAAAATACCCTAAAATCCCTAAGGAACTCTGTAACATCACTAAAAACACCATATTGTGCTGAAAAATACCTATACACTCTAAAAAACCACCCCTAAATCCCTTAAACACTCCCTAAAATCTTATAAAACACCCTAAAAACCCCAAACTACCCGAATGCCCCAAACACACCTTGAACGTCCACAAACAACCTAAAAGCCCTAAAAAATCACATGCCACCAAAAAGCCCTAAATGACCGCAAAATGCCAACTCATAGCCACCCTATAGAGGGCTTCTGGAGCTGTCAGTCTTTTATGGGAACAGCTTTATCGTTCTCCCAAGGAGAAGTTGGTAGGTTTGAAACCCTGACCTCATATTTAGCAGTCTAATAATTGCTGGACAGTGCCACCAAGGCTCTACTGGTGTAGTGGTTTACACATTGGGCTGCTAACCTCAAGGGAAACGGTTCAAAACCACCACCCACTCCTTGGGAGAAAGAAGAAGCTTTCTTTCTATTCCCCTAGATTTCCAATTGAAGGTGTAAAGTAACCTGTTAAATGCTCGCAGTGGCAGCAGCAATGTCTCATAACCATGGGGAAATGTGGTTCAGAAACTTCAGAAGCAAGCATCCACCAGTAGGTGACTAACCAGCAGTATTGACTTGGGCAAAGAGAAGGTGACATGGAAGGGTAAGGAGAAGAATGCGTGCAGAGGGCAGGTTGGCAGCTGAGCCTAAGTCCAGTAGAAACAACAGCAGAATGGCCTGTTCCTGGAAGGGCCACAGGAGATGGTGCGACTTCATGTAGCCCCCACTTACATGTGTAACAGCAGCAATTGCCTGAACACGTGGTCTCCCCAGGGAGGAGCCTTTGTGTGGTGTTAAGATGCTGTTACTGTCTGTTGTACTGTGGTGGCCTGCATTTGGCTGTAATGGTGGAAATTTTGCAGCCAGTAGTTCAAATGCCTGCTGGGTCACTCACTGCAGGTAGACTTCAGCAGTTTCCAGACAGAGACGAGGGAGGAGGACCTGGTCTTCCACTTCTGAAAGAACTGGCCAGTGTGAACCTTGTGAATGGCAGAACACTATACCTGAACATGAGTACCGCAGGCTATAAGGCATGATGGATTGACACAGTGGCTGCAGCAATGTGCTCAAACATAGGATAGTGCTGGCCTGGAAAATAGTTCATCGTCCATTAAAAAAAATCATTATATAGGGGCTCATACAACTTTTGTTGTTGTTTTTCCCTAAGGGAGAGCAGTGTATTGGTACACTGAGAGGTATATAGATCAATGGATACGAACAGAAAAGCTACACATATATTCACCAGTCAACAGGAAACTAGCCTTCGAAAAAGGACACAGAAATATCCAAAGGGACAAATTCTGCTTGCTCAACAAATGGTGTTGGACAAACTGAGATACCGTATGTAGGAAAATGAAGCAAGCCCCAAACCTTCCCCCATGCACAGAAATTAACTGAAGAGGGGTTAAAACCTGAAAGTAAACCTCCGGGCTATCATAATCATTTTTTCGATGACCTCATCGGTCAGAAATCATTGTAGGAACGCCAAAGCGTTCTTGTGTTCAACGTCTACATACATAGCAGGTGCTCCAGTAAAGGGGAATCTTGGTGGAGCTGGCTCATCCATTCCTGAAGAGAGTAGAGCACCACGTTGGCCCATCACAGAGCTCAGGTGTAGAATCTTCCTCACTGTCATCCTTTATCTCAGCAGTGTCAGTGTTGGATTATGAATTTCCCAAAGAACCAGTATCGCTCAATTCTGTGCACAATGCTGACTCACTCTCGCTGTTATTTCACTGGTCTAAAAACCCATTTAGGTTAAAATGACACTTTTTTGATGCCATGACCTAAAATTTTTAGTGAGAAAATGTTCCCAATGACATTACATGGGTCTTCGTCTAATCCTGATGCCATGTTCTTTTTCACAGAGACCAGCTTCTTGTATAAATTGCTCAGCATACAGATGGAATAAGAACAGTGAAAGGATACAACCCTGATGCACACCTTTTCTGATTTTAAACCATGCAGTATCACCTTGTCCTGTTCACAGTCTCACCTGGTTCTATCTCTTGGCCTTTGCATAAGCTCCATATGAGTACAATGAAGTGTTGTGCAATGCCCATTCTTTTCCATGGTATCCCCAAGATTCACCTCCTTCCACTCGTGGTTTCCAGAACGTGGGGTTGGGACAAAGCCTGGATAGTCTCATGGCAAGACCAGATCAGGAATGGAGCTGAGCCGGGAGCAGCTTTATTTGCTTGCTCCAGGGAAAGTCTGCCAATGTGACTAAGCCTCAGGGGCTTTCTACAAATGATAAAGGTGAATCCCTCTCTCGTTACCCACTGATCATCTCTGAGCCTCTTGCTCTCATATCCCTTGCACAGACCTCTACCATTAGATGGACAATTCGGTAACGTTTGAACACTTTTCTGATGCTGAGCCTGGGGAGCAACTAATAGCTGAGTAAATATTGATTGAAAGATGGTGAGTGGAAGAAAATAGCTTTGCCAGGTCCAGGTTGTGATGGAGATGAGAGTGTTACCAAATCCTGCTGTCCCCATGGTGGGTTTGCTGTATTGTGCCCAGTCCTGAAAGTCTGAGCCAGGGGTTTTAACGTGGCCCCTTTCAAAACATATAGGTGGAATTCTTGGACCATGAGCTGTCCATAAAGCTTTACCAAGGAGATGTCCGCCCTGGAGCGAAACAACCCAAGAACCTAGATCTTCGTGAAGGTGTTGGTAAGGGATGCAGCGGAAATCATAAACTTGACTGAAAGCAAAAGAAACTTTGCCTTCATGTGCCTGCAGCTGGACGAAGTGGTGCTGGAGCACACCCTCCTTTGTGATTCTTCTTGTTCTTTTTATGAGCTGCTCCCTGGCCTGTGTAGTCCCGTAAATCTGGAAACTCTTTGCTGGTGGGGGCAATTGTTATATCCTCCCCCCAGATCCAGATGTCTTGTCCATGGTCAGTGTGCAATCCTTGTTTGCCAGAGGAGTGGGGCATCTAAAGGCAGGCAGGGGTCACATACTTTTTTTCTACACTTTCTAGAAAGACCAGAGCTAAACATCTTGCAGCCCTTTTCATGTCCTCATTCTTTTCTGTATTTATTTTCCATGAAAGAGGAGAAGAAACGCGACAGCATCTACTGACAGCAAGTCAAATGCCATCGTGTGTGTTCAGAGGGCAGGCTGGTTCTCATTTGCCTAACTCATCAGTCCCATCGTGCCATGTCCATGTTAGATTGTTTAGGGAAACAGATGACATATGTTATGATGCTAAATAAGCTGAAACAGTGCCAGGATGGAGGCAGAAAGGTTTTATTTGTTTGTTTTTAAATGAAGCATGGCTTTCTAGTGACTTATTGTGGTGGGGAAGGGGGGCACACGAGAGCAACAAGACATGGCTGTGACAGTGGTCTGGGAATTGAGACAAATCATTGCTTCTGCAGCAGAGATGAGCTGCCTCTGACCTGTCAGTTACTTGAAGGGAGACTCTGCATTTGGTCAGACAAGTCTCAGTTGGAGATGGTACCAGCTTTCCTCCTGAGCCTCTGTGGTTCCCTTTGAACTACACAGGCCCGAATCGCTTTTAGCTGAGCAACAGCAAATGGCAACACAGACTTGCCATATTGCTCTTTTGCGTACACTCTTTAAAAATCATACTAAATATACATGCATCAAAACATTCGTCACTTCCACGCTCTACAAGATTATAATTAAGTGGCATTCTGCATGTTGTTCATATATCATCCTTACCCATTCCAAAATTATGTCATCACCCTTATGGAAGCTCAGTATCGTCTCAGGGATGGCACTTCCCCTCCAGGCCCTACTGGGTTAGGCTGGGTTGACTAGAGAAATAAATCCAAGGACACTCATATAGGTATAAGAAAGACTCCACCTCACTTATTTGTCCAATTGACATGGCATTATGTAACAACCATACTTACCTTCCTACCTATCCCTGGAAACAATTGGGAGATGTTTGTCTCTATTCATTTTCCTAGCCTAGATATTTTTTGTAAGTGGAATTAAGCAAAATGTGTCCTTTTTGAAGCTGATTTATTTCACTCAGCATAATGCTTATGAGGTTCATTCCTCTTGTAGCCTGTGTCAAGAGTTCATTTCTCTTTATGGCTGAGTAGTAGTCCATTGTATATACCGTAGGCAACATGTTTGACTTATCCATTCACCTATTGATGGGTATTTAGACCGTTGACACGTTTGCGAGATTGGGAATAATGTTGCAAGGGCCATCTGTGTATTTGTATCTATTTATGCGCTTGCTTTTAATTGCTTATATCCTTCATTTCCTTTTCTTTCCTTGTTAGACTCAGTATGATCCCCTTCTGCCCATCCTCTAGCCTCACAACCTCTGTGTCTGATGTGCCAGGATCTCACCAGAAGCCTTAACACCAAGATTCTGAGCCCTGACTGACCATTCTGACCATCCAGGGAATTGAATATTCCGGAGCACACAGAAGATGAAGTTATCAAAACTCCTTAGGCATAACCGAACAACTGGAGGGAGTGCTTTATTGGGCTGGGGGGCTGGGGATTATAGTTGTGAAGGACACCAAGAACAATTGTCATTACCTAGACTGTAAAGACTATGTTCGACATCCATGCTGGTGAGTAGCAGCTGGATTTCAGAAGCTCACAAGTGGCCATCTAGGTGGCAAGTATTGTCACCCTCACTCTGGAGGAAAGAGTGGTGAGTGGACCACATGAACATTAGACTTCATGACTCTGAGCACAGAATAACTAGATGATCTCCAACTATCAATTCCAACTTCTTTGAAAGGGATCACATCCAAAGGTCCTAGATAGTGAAGCAAAATTCACAGTCATAAAAGAGACCAGGCTTATTGGCTGGATAGGGACTAACAGAACCTCTGAAACGATGGTCCTTATTCACTAAGTTTGAAAATGAACTCCTACCTGTGGTTCAATATTCAGCCAAATAATAGATTGGTCTATAATGGGAGCAATTACACAAGTGAGGCACGCAAACCTGAAAACAGCAAACCATTTGATCTCAAAAGGGCAGTATTAATCCAAGGCCCAAGTTCAGAAGGGTAGGAAGAGAGGAGGAAGGGAAACAGAAGACATAAGTAGGGAGTGGAACAAGTCATATTATATTGTGGAGATTGCAATAAGTGGCATAAAACACAATGGGTATGAATTGTTGAATAAAAAACTGATGATCTTGGTAAACCTTCACCTAATTCACAATAAAAACTTATGAGAGAGAAAAAAATCCAAGCACCTAGGCTGCATTCCAGGCCAATAAAATCGGACTCAGTGGAGATGGGACAAAGATGTCTTTTGGACAGCTCTCTGGCGATCCCAATGAGCACACAGGCTGATACCCACCATCTGGAAACTATGGGGTAGCTGCTTCTCCGGTAATGCCTCGGGGGAGCGCTTGGGTCCCTTAAAGAATGCGGGATGATGAAGGGGCAAAGGTCATCAAACCTCACCCACAGCTTTACACTGGGGGGCTGCTCTCTGAGGAATGTGGGAAGGGTCCACTTGCATGCTGTCTCTGTGCAGCAGATCCAACAGACTCAACACCTTTCCAAAGCTGGCAAGAAAGTCCGAGAGACTAGATGTGGGCACCACGCTGTGAGTTTCCCAGAAGGCACGAGACAGATCGAGAGCAGTCACAGGAACACAGACTCCTCCGGAAATGCCGCCATGCGCAGAACATGCATCTCTAATTTCATTTCACACTGACTCAAGCATTCAGTCCTTTTTACGAAAACCCAGCTTCTCATTACAGTAACCGGTTTAAAATGACAATCTTCTGTTGAGCAAGTCTAAGAAATGACCTTCCTTTATTTTACATGGTATAAAAATTCAGTTTCCTAGGCCGATGGGCTCTAGGGACAGGTGTTTTTATGTACTAGACATGGCTTTCAAAGTTCTTCAATTGCCTAAATTAATAACGACTTTTTTCCTTTGGCTTTTCTAAGGGACACATTAATTTCAATCTTTTTCTAAGGAAGTGAATCTCTAGCTATCTCATTTGGATAACTTTCTGCCTTCAGAGTAGAATTTGAAATAATCTGCAAGGTTACCCCTTCCCCACCCTGCCCCAGCAGCCCAGCCTCTTTCTTCCTTCCAGCCTCCAGCCACCGGGGTTTGGTTGGGAAAGGAGATGCAGAAGGGAGTCTCTGGATTTTTCTATCAAAAGGTTGGCCACAACCCCCAGTAGACCAAATGTAATTCATTATGGTGGGTTTTGGTTTTACTACATTAAGAGTTATCCTTAGGGAAATTACAAACAAACAGAAATAGGAAGACTTTATATTTTATTAACGGATGTACTGCTCAGTCTCATTATATTTTAAAAGACAAAGTATAAAAAAAAAATCTGGCTCCATTTAAAATGTCCTGACTAGCAGAACTTAAAATACACAAATCTTAACATGAAAGTCTAGATGAATAAATAAAATAAACAACGAAACAGCTTTCTCAGGAAAAGCCATAATAAAGAGCTCGACTATTTTTTGAGCTGTTTAAGATGCTCGTGTTAAAGGGAAAAGAGTATCATTGTTGACTTTGAAATGTAGAACCATTTGCTTAATTCAGTGATGCTAAAATGGGCAGTTTGGCTGAAGAAAGAAATTGGCTTGTAGCATTTGATGAGCAATTTCTTCTTTTGAATATAGAAATGACCAGGGATGCGGACACGCTTTTTATTCTTTTGAGGACCCTCTAACCAAGAAATCTTTTAAATGATCATTACACAGTGAATGCCTGGAGGCTCTGGAAACTATTTATTTTGACATTATTATAAGCTCAAAATGATTCACCAATGCAAAAGAAGAAGAGAAAAAGCAATTACATACTAAGCTGTAAACACTGGAAGCTTTTCTGTGCTGAAAATAATTGGACAGAGTTTTTTCTTTTTTTAAGTAATAGTGTCCAAAGAGATTCAATGATCTTATTGCTTATGGATTTGGAGCTTAACTATATTCCTTATTTTAAATTTGATATTAGAATAGCAAGATTATAGACCTTGATACAGTGTGACTTGGAGAAGTATCGTTTCATTAAATTATCAAGTTAAGGCTCAAGGAGCCTGATGGAATGTGTGTGACCATGAGGCCAGCCAGTTGGAATCCGCTATGGCTCACAGAGAAAGATGCGGTTCTCAGCTCCTGTAAAGATTTAGAACTTCGGGAACCCACAAGCATAGTTCTACGTTGTCCTTTCAGGGGTCCTCAAACTTTTTAAACAGGAGGCCAGTTCATTGTCCCTCAAACCCGCTGGAGGGCTGGACTATAGTTTAAAAATAAAACTATGCACAAATGCCTATGCGCACTGCACATACCTAATTTGAAGTAAAAAAAAAAAAGGGGGGCAAAAACACCCGGCATGCTGAATAAATGTCCTCTGAGGGCCATGTGGTCCGCAGGCCATAGTTTGAGGACCCCCTAGATTGATATAAGTCAGAATCGACTTGATAGTGTTAGGTTTCTGGGGTGGTTGACCTCAGTTCTTGCTTAGCAACGCTGAAAGAATTCATATGGCAGAAGCACTTTTGTAAATCCAAGTGAATGTTATGAAAGAAAGTTTCAGGTATCGCAGTCCCCAAAAGTCCCCACTATCTCCGGAAAGCACGCCGGGCTGCATGGCAGGGGTGGGGAAAGTTTGCAGCTGAATATGGCGGTTTCATGGGAGGAATACCTGAGCAGGAGTGCAGAACCAGCTGAGGAGCCACGGCAGGAACCCCCAAGGGCCTCACCCTCCACTTGCAGAGCACGTGAACAAGGGAGGGCGACAAGGAGCCCAGGCCTACTTCTATCACCTCCCAACACCACTGGAGGGCATTGGTCGATCGTACTGGTTGATTTTGGTGCACTTTTGTGAAGTCCTATTCTGTATGACCAGGTGGACCTTCCACCTGGGTCTACATGACTTGGGTCAGAGCATGCTCAGTTCTGAATTTTGCCATAGGTATCTAATGAGTGTGCCTGATTTATTTCCAACCCCTTTGTTGTGGCCCGGACAGCTCATTTTCGTTTAGTGCTGGCATTTGGGAAGACAAGCCCTAATCTAGCAACCTGTCAATAGCAGTAAGTGAATGGAATTAAAACTCAACTCATAGCCATAAATTCAATTCGGACTCATAGCGACCCGAGAGGACAGGGCAGAATTGCCCCCTGAGGATTTCTGGGGCTGGAATTCTTTACAGGAATAGAAGTCTCTTTTTTCTCCCTCCCAGTGGCTCCAAAGGACTGACCTTGCAAGGAGATGTCCAGCGGGTGCCTGCAGGCTCCTTCATTGAAAATCTCTGCTAGTTTATGAAGCGGGAGGGAAATTTTGAGGAGGCCGTCTGCGGCAGAGTTAACTCCCCATTAAAGCCAATGAGCTTTTCCACATCTCTCAAAAAACAAACAAAAAAACCTAAAGTGACTACTTCAGATTAATATGCTGTAGGTAGAACCACCTCCCACTCAGCAAACCAAACCAATCAACCAACCAACCAAACAAACAAAAACACCCCAAATCCTGTTGCCTTCAAGTCAGTTCTGACTCATGCTCACCCCTTGTGGTACAGAGTACAATTGTTGCATGAGGTTGTCTAGGCTGTACCCTTTATGAAAGCAGATGACCCCTTCCTTTTGTGGTACAGCTAGGTGGGTTTGAACTGATAACCTTTATATAAGCAGCCCTATCCAGCGATCTATGTCAACTAAAGTGTCAAAGCATGTAAAGACTGATCCACAACCCCCACTTCTCTCTTCCTCTTCTGTGATGACCTGGAATCCACCTTTTGATCTGGTGGCACCATATTTGTGAAGCAGCCCGAATCACTGACGGACGGTGTGCAGGACAAACACCCTGTAGAATTGCCCTTCTAGCGTCAGAATTTGCATGAACAAGAAATAAACTTCTAGATTTTAAGCCACTGAGGTTTCAGGGGTAGCTTCTTTCTGCAGAACAGACTAGGCTATCCTGCCTGATCATCTCTTCACAGGGTTTTTGTGGAGAGCTACCGGAGCAGCTCGATCCAGGGGAGCTGCCAAAGCAGATACCTACACTTTATCTGGGATTGTAGGTTGTAGTACCAAAGTTTTTATTTGCCCGGGAGGCACTGAGTAAATTGTTTTTCTTCTGAAAACAGGACAATATGTAAGTAAGTTTGGAGACATATGTAGCTGGAGCTGAAAGTCCTCTTACCTTGCAGTTTTCTTTGGTAGAGATAGACTTGTTCTTAATGAAACCCATGACAGTCAGTGTCACAAATGACTTCTGAGGAGAGGCCAAACAGCTAAGTCAAGGCCAGCCTACCGTTCTCTTAAATGCTGTCTCATGCTCTCATCTGCTCTGACGTGTTTGCTCAGGGGCATGTGGCAGCCACTGGGCGGGCCTTACCATTGGCACTGAAAATCATTGTAGGGGATATTAGAGGATTTACATCAAGAAGACCTGACTTCCTGGCCATTGCTCGGGGGCCACAGTTCCCAAGACAATCAGTGTCAAGGGCAAAACAAAATAAAACATGACGAGGCCTCTGGGGCTGGGTTGAGCTGGATATGTAACCAAAGCCCCCTTCTACCAGGATCTTCCCAAGAGGAGATTGCTCTTTTCCATAGCTAAACAATTTTGTTTAACACACGTTCTGCTGGGGAACCTTCTGGGAAGCAGAAGAAAATAAATCTGCCTTCCTTTGAATTAAGCTGGGTTGGGTCCAAGCCCTGTGTAGTGTGTATTCTTATCATAACATCTAAAGGAGTCTCATTTCACCATTCTTAGCTATTAAAAAAAAAGTTCCAGGCACAATAATTCAATTTAAAATTACACACCAGGAGTAGTTCATATTTAATACACTTTATACAGGTATTACAGGTACAAGGGACGTACTTGTTAACTGCCAGGTTGCTGGCTTGAACCAACCAGCTACTCCACAGGAGGTACTGTGTTTCTGTGAAGATTTTCAGCTTGGAAGCCCACTGGGAGAGCTCTCCTCTGGCTTGAGTCTGAAGGTGCTTGACAGCAGTAGCCTTTTGTTTTTATAGAGGTATAAAGCTTTCTTTCTTTCTTTTTTTTTTTCTCGGTATAAAGCTTTTTAGAACAACAAAAACAATTCCTTTTGGAAGTAAGCCAGAGATAAAACCACAAGTTACATGCTTTACTTTTTTTCTGTCCTGCTGCTGGCAGCCACCCTTTCATCGATTGTGCACACCAGCATGCTGGTGAAGTGGTGAACTCTGCGCTCTCACTCCCCTGGCTACACACTCGGTCTCCTCACTCATCGTGTGGCTTCACCCAACGCACGGAGCCTCCTGCAGGCTCCTCACCCTGTGTGTGTAAAAGTGCGAAGGAGACAGACTTCCTCAGAGCTGTGCTTTAGAGAGAATCCTCCTCACATTCTCAGCACCGCCTTGAATAGGGCAGCACTGCACATGACATCTACTTGATGATTGTTGATGGTGTGGTGGTGTGTTTGTACGGATAAAAAAAGAGCCCTGAATGGTTATGTAACAAGTAAGGGAATAAATAGATCTTCCTTCATCCACCTTCATCTTTCATTGTTCTATCACTCTCTGATTGCAATATTAGAGGCTAAAATGGGCAGAATTCCCACCTCTGAACAAAGTTTGTGCACATGGGTGTGCATGCTTGTGTGTCCATGTGAGTGTGCCTGTACAATGTGTGTGCACGTGTGTGTGCACATGTGCACTGGAGCCTGGCAGCAGCAGGGGAGGCGCCTGTCTCTGTTCAGCAGTATCTGACGGCTGCTGCAGGTGTAATGAGAAGTGATTGTTGATCTGTTCAGGGAGCTCCTGGGGTGGACTCAGGGAAGGAGCAGCAAAGAAGACATACTCATCTCCCCCATATGTAGATGAGGTGATGGAGGTGGGCGGTAGAGGAGCAGCTCCTTAGTAATGAGATCACAGGGGAAAGGCCTTGGATGAGGTGCCAGACATCCCTGCTTTCCCAGAGAGGGTGGGGACTGGGAACGAGGCTGCATCCTGCCTAATCAGTTACAGTTGCTCTGTCGCTCTGGGGAGGGAGGCAGATGAGGCAGGGAGCTTCCGGAATCTCTCATCTCCAGTCCTTCTAGGTGGATGTGGGAGCGTGTGAGGACGGCCACACTGGAGGGTCAGGGTTGATCGCCTTGCAGTGTGGAGCCCGGCCTGGACCTGCGTTGTGCAGGGTGACCAAGGAGCTCTGAGGGCAGGGTTCTGGGTGGGGGCTTTGTCTACTAAGACCCACAGCCGCGCCCTGTGTCGCAATGTTGGCATGCAATGTGCAAAGACTTGAGACAATGTGAAATGGACCATCCACTTCACTTGGAAAGACAGGAGGGCTGAAAATCAGATTGGGAGATCTGATCTCGTTTGCTGCACAGTTGTGAGAGGAGATATTCCTGGCTTCTCTCATGTTGGGAACCGGGCATAATCAGCCTGACAAAACCAAGGCCATATTGCCTGCCCAGCAGGGCTAAAGCCACGTCACCTCAACCTTATCTTACCCTGACACACACCAGATGGCCCACCCTTGTCTGCTCCAGCACCGGACATTCCAACTGCAGACTTGCGGCCGCCTGCCCTGTGTGCTCTACACTCCCACCCTTCCTTTTTTTTATCTCTCCTTTGAACTCCCTTGTTTGCCTCACCCTTTATAGAGAGGCTTGTGTAGCAATAAACTCAGACCTTGACAAGAATCTGCTTGGTCTCGCTCCTCTCTCTCGCCCGTTTCTCTTTCAGGCTGGGTCCTCCTTGGAACCCCTCGAATAACTGAGTCCCGCGGGTTGGGGCACTCTCACACATGAAACTATATTCCTCCTCAGGCATCAAGGAGGTGATACGAATGCTTTGATAGCCTAGTATCTGTCAGCTGGGAGGCACAACATAGTGAGAGCCCTTATTAATCACTTGGAGATTAGCTGAGGGGTGGGAGAAGCCAGGCATGAGGCTTTCCAGGGCTGCTCAGCCTGCACAGGAGTCCTTTCCTGGGTTGGACAGAGGTGCTGCCATCTGAAAGCTCAGATAGAGCAGTTGGAAAATTAACTGACCTGGTACAAGATCTATTTACATATATCAAAAGATCCTGGGTAATAACATCTCATGTTTGTGCAGCATGCCACATTTGTCAAAGGGCTTTCTCATTTACTGTCTTACTTGGTCCTCAAACTAAGAGGCCTTTGGGCAGCTATTGCTGTTTAATTTTGGGCGTGGTAACAGCTTTGGGTATAGTACTGGGCTTGGAATCAGGCTGTGCAACCCACAGCAGGTCACATAGCTGCTCTGGATTGGCTTTCTTCCTCTACGAAGGTCAGCGCTTGGACTAGACCATTTTCCCAGTGGCAGCTCTGCTGACATTTTGGCCAACATCGTTCTTGTGGGGCTGTGTTGTTCCCTGCACCAGGATGGCAGTGGGACTCCCTTCTTCAGAATGTCTCCAGGCATGGCCAAATGTCCCCAGCAGAGCATGCTGCTGGGCTGGCGCACGGCAGGATGATGCACTCAATGAGTTGGATTTTAAGTTTTCAGGTACTTTACATGTCTGCACAGGGAGACTACATCAACAATTACCCAGCAGTCAATGGGTCATCACTGACCCTCTCTATAATTCCAACTGAGATCATGAAGCACCGACTGAGTTTCTGAGCTTAGCACCCTGCATGGCACAAGTTGTTTAGCACTCAGCTACAAACTAAAAGGTTGGCAGTTCAAACCTATCCAGAGGCCTCTTAAACAAAATCCTGGTGGTCTGCTTCAGAAGAGTTGGAGCCATGAACACCCCATGGAGTGAAGAGATATAAACATGAATGTGGATGTGACTCTAGGTATAGCTACAACCGGGAACCATGGAATCAACTACATCATGGAATCAACTTCAACTCCTGGCCTCCTTGTGTGTCCAAGAAGAACTGTGCTCCCCAGGGTCTGGAAAGGCTGCTTGGTCTGAAGTAGATTTGCAGGCCCTTCTTTCTAGGTGCCGCTGGGTGGCCTCAACCTTCCAAGCATGCTATTAAAAGCCAATCCGTCACCTGTGTGCATCACTGAAGACACACAGACACAGGGAGCAATGCCCTGGCTGGGGCACTGGAACAGCGCTGGCATGCAGTGAGTGCTGCCCAGTTAGCGAACAGGTCTTCCCTTGGTACTTTCTCAGGTCTGTGTGAAGCTTTCTAAGCATCCAGAGTTCTCAGCCTGATTCTACTGCCAACTTGCAGTGTGGCTTCGAGCTAGTCTCTTGCCCTCTCTGGGCTTGATAACAAAAGCAGGGCAGGCCAGCCACAAATATCGTGTGGCTAGCAGGGGAAAGCAGTTGAGGACACAATTGCAGATGGAGTTCATCCTTTGGACTCATCGCCCCTCCTCCCTAACACCCCCCCCCCCACTACACACACACACCTTTTCAACTGCACCAGATGGGTTTTAACTTTCCGGCACCAGAAAAGCAGACCTTGAGTTTTTTCCTTTATGGAATGTAGGCCATCCCTGCTTATGTGTCACATTCAGTCCTCGTTCTTCTCCCTACTCTTGTCCCTCCTCCAGTCATCAACAAGTGACTGCAGGGCGGTTTCCCAGCAGGGCTGTGCTCAAAGATTCATAATGCTGGGTTTTCCTTTAGTTCTCCACAGTCTTGGGCTTGGAACAATCCAGGCATTACCTTATCAAATGCTCATTTTAGGGGGGAAGGACGGGGGCACTGGAAACACCGTATGGGCTCAATCCTTTTCTGCACGTGTGTGAGGGGTTTCCAGGAGTTCGAATTTCAACTTAAGTGATTTATTTTTTGTTGTTTAATCGCGTGCCTGTCATCTGCTGGACATTTCTTCTACAGTGTTTTGTTGTTGTTAACCCCATTTCTAAGATCAGAGATAGAAGGGTCAGGCACAATAGGCAGTTAAATTGACTCAATCTGGGGTGTGAACCTGCTTCTGTCTGGTTCCTCATAGCCCTCAGTCATTTTAATGCAGGTGTTGTGAAGGGTGTGGGTTCAGCAGCCACACACTGCCTCATCTCGCCTCCTCGTTGATAGGCTGTGTACCCTTATGTGAGTTGTTTAATCTCCTACCAAGCTTGTGAGAGCACTACTTTTATTAGCTTCATTTTACCGAGACTGTGAGAGGTCAGGGGAGCGAAGGCTTACATATTGCCAGGCATATAATATGCTAATGATAGTCAAGATATATAACTAAGCATTTCTCTGTTCTTGGTTCTGTCAGTACCTGGTGTGGCCACAAAGGAGAAACCTGGTTTCCTGCTATTTTGAGCATCTAGTGTGAATGGCAGGAGATAAGTCACAAGCTAATGAACCCTTGTGGTGTAGTGGTTAAGCACCCTGGGCCCGGCTATCAAAAGATATAGTGTCCAGGGTCTTAAAGACTGGAAGATAAACAAGGGGCCATCTAGCTAAGAAACAACAAAGCCCACATGGAAGAAGCCACCAGCCTATCTCGACATGATCGCTGAAGACAAAGCGGGTGCATAAGCAAATGCGGGCATGTTTTCCTGATGTGCACTCACCCTTTACATAAAACTCTCTCTTATACATACGCGTTTCTGTGGATTTGTTTCGCTAAGGCACCCAGACTAACATAAGCAGCATGGAACGCATTTAAGAAGCCTAGACAAGGGCAGGGCAGGATATTTGGAGGGACTGGATCCAGAATTAGAGAGGAAGGGGTCCTGGAGGTGAAACGGGCTGCTAGCTCCCTGTCCCAAGGGGGACAATGAGACTGCTGGCTCCCATGAAGATTTACAGTCTTGAAAACTCCATATAGGGTCACTGTGGTTGGAATCCACTGGACGGCAGTGGCCTTTTGGGATTGAAGGTGGAAGCCACCAAAGAGCCTGCGGGGAGTGTGTGAACTTCTGGAATACAGCGAACAACCTCTGCACATCTGCTTTTCGTGCTGCCCAAGTCATGCATTGACATTTGTCCAAAAGTAAACCATCACAGCTGCTCTCTCAGGAAGCTGGGGGCTGAGCCCGCTGGTTCCACTCTGTCAGCATTTCTGGTCCGGGTACCTGCCCTCTGCCCCGGCACAGGCAATGGGCTTTTGGAAGCAGTGCTCCCTGGGTAGTGGGTGTGATTTGGCTCCTCTGGCCTAACATGATGAATGCTGAGAGGGGGTGGATACTAGGGGGTTAAGCTCCCTGACCTTTCCCTAGCCCAGGGGAAAACTTACTATTTAAAGTAAGTTTTAGACAGAATCTTTAGAAAGATAAATTGTTTACTTAATGTACACAATTACTCCCCAACACATCTGTTTTGTGTCTGCTCAACTCAACCTCATAGGCTATGGATGACCTTGAGCAAGTTTTTAAAGTCACAATGGGTTTCTACCAGGATTGAGAGTTCAGCTCTCTCAACTCTCCAATTGGTTATTAGCACCATAGTCTCATTTCTATTTATGGATTTACTTTGTTTGAGGGAAAAAAGACTCCCAATTCAACTTTATTTTATTAGGAACTCCTTTGCTATGTTTTACACAAGAAAAAGACACAAACCGCTGTTCTGGATGAAGGAGAGCATCCGCATTAGGCCACAATGGTGTCGGAAGGACCCACAGCCACAGTTACTTAAATAAAATGACACTCATTCTGTCCTGCTGACTCTGACTCATAGTGACTCTGTGTAGGGATCCTGAAGTTGCTACCTTTACAGGAAGCAATAACCTCATCTTTCTCCTGTGGAATGACTAGTGGCTTCGAACCAGCGATCTTGCTGTTAATAGTCCAACACTATCCAGCATCACCACCTGAGCTCCTGAAAGCTTAAATGAGACATGGAAAACAAACACCTTTGTCACAAAACTGTCCCTGAAGACGGATCAATTCATGGAGTTGCGGGAGGGCCAGTGAGAGCATGAGCGGGACCTTCATTGGGATGTGCACACGACCGTATATCGCTGAGTCTGGCCCGGGGAGTGGACGCAAGTTTTCCACTGCCGGTCAGCAGTAGGAAAGAACTCAATGGTGGCTGAATGTGTGGCCCCTCAAAATGGATTTAGGGTCTCCACATAGACTCTCACTGTGAGCCACAGCCTATTGCTCAAAATTTAAGCTTAAATATGACTTAAATGCCTAACATTTTGTTTCCTTAAACTAGAGTACTGCCAGGATCAACTAGAGGCCTGGATGACCTATCAGGTCTGAGCAACGATCTCAAATCACTTCACATGATCCATTCCACCAGTCATGTCACCAGTCACACCTCCTCACTTACCCATTCCAGAGACTGTGCCTGTATAACCTATCGACTAACACATTCCCACATGTTGTGATTATGAAATCAACCATCATGCTGGAATAAGGACCAATCACGATGTAAGGGGCAGGGTCAATGGGAAAGCAAGATAGGGGCTGAGGGGAGCCAAGAGGGTCCCGTCACTCAATCCCTAAACCTGATCTAATGTCACTAGACTGGGGTCTTCCTCACATCTCAAGGGCACCCGATTCATGATTGAAGTGAATTGTGCTTATTCAATCTTTGTTCTGCTTACCGTCCTGCTATGCTGCCTCCTCTTCTTGCTTTATGTGTGTGGCTCCCTCTGTTGTGGTGACAAATGGCTTGAGAGGGATTTGACATAGGGAGAAAGCCCACCCACATCAACTGTCACCAGAAGCAGACACTAAGTTCATTTCTCTCACCTCACAGAACTATGCACATCAGACACTGGTAGAGCTGCCCGGAAGGGGAACCCTTAGTGCAGTGGTTCTCACCCTGTGGGTTGCGACCCCTTTGGGAGTCATATGACCCTTTCACAGGGCTCGTCCAATTCATAACTGTAGCAAAATTACAGTGATGAAGTAGCAAGAAAATCATTTAATGGTCGGGGGGGGGCGGTCACCACAACAAAAGGACCTATATTAGGAAGGTTGAGAACCACTGCCTGAGTGTGCTTAGGACTTTGCTGCCCTCAGGGTCACCAGACATTCCTGAAGGCAGAGTCACTGCAGGAAGCCCTTCTGGGAAATGCCCTGAAGCCAGGTCTCAACCAACTCCATCCACCCTCACCCTCCTAGATCCTAATCATAGGCTGCATGGAAATGCTCCCTGCCACTTCAAAGACTGTAAGTCCATGGGAGCAGAAAGCCTTCTCTTTCTCCCTTGGAGTGGTGGCTGGTGAGTTCAAACTGCTCACCTTCTGGGTAACATAACCCACAGACCAGCTCCCCCTGAGCTCAGTTAGGTTTGCCACACAGCACACATTGTTGGGAACCTTCTGAAGTAGCTGTGCCATGTGCAGGTTGGGGGATTTCGCACAAGATGCAGAATTCCACCCTCTCTTGGAAAAAATAATTTTTGCAATAGCCTTGTATTCTCTTCTGGATCTGAGTAGCAGCTACTCTCATGCAGTCCTAGCACATACATGCTAGGTCTTACGCCGAGTCTGCTCCATGCTTTCCTGTGTCCTATGTGGCGCTGTAGGCACCCAAGGCATGGACTCTGCAGCCTGGGTTCAAATCTCTCCTTTCCACTTCCTCACTGTGTGGTCATAGGCTCATGACTTTATCATCCTGTGCCACTGATTTTTCATCTGTAAAATGAGGCAAGAATAGAGTCCACACATAGGCTTCTTAAGTGAAATAATTGAATTATTATATACAAAAAGCTTAGAACATTGCTCGGCATCTTGCAAATACTGTTAGGTAGCTTAGCATAGGGAGTGGGTCATCCATTACATATGCTCAGGTTCAAACTTCCGGCCAGGAAGGGGTGGTACACCTAGGTGGGTGTTACACCTGGATTGGCCCATCTGAGCCAGGTGAATTCAATCCAGCCAATGGGGTTGACCAGGACCATCAACCATGCCTCCCTGTGGAGGAATTGAAATGGCAGGATCTTGACCTCTCCGATGTCTCCCTTCACCCACTTTTCTGTTGTCTGTCCCCCAGGGAGGAGGTCACATGTAGATACTTGTAATCGGTTTCCTCTTTCCAATCCACCCTCCCTCTACCCTCCCAATATCACCACTCACAAATTATCAAGGTTTCTTGAGGGATGGGGGAGGAAGGGGTAAAAATGAGGACTTGATTGATGCCAGGGGCTAAAGTGGAGGCAAATGTTTTGAGAATAATGAGGGCAGTCAGTGTACAATGTGCTTTACACAATTGATGTATGTATGGATTGTGATAAGAATTGTATGAGCCCCTAATAAAACGATTTAAGAAAAGAAAGAAAAGGCAGGATCCTGGAGCCCACGTAGTGACTTTCTCTCCAGCAGCTTCTAGGCAAGCTGTGCAGGGGTGAGGGGCCCTGAGGTGCCTGTGTAAACCTGAAACTTCTTCTCTCAAAAAACTCACTTGGATCACAATCCAGGCTGCGGAGTGAATTCTTTCTCACGCGAAGCCAAGGACTGAGGTATATTTCTCCCACGAGAGATCTAACAATAGTATCTCTTATTATATCATTAGGAGCCCTGGTGGTGTAGTGGACTATGCATTAACCTGCTAATCGCAAGGTCAGGGGTTTGAACTGACTAGCCCCTCCGTGGGAGAAATATGAGGTTGTCTATTTCTGTAAGGCAATGGTTCTCAACCTTCTGAATGCCGCCACCCTTTAATACAGTTCATGTTGTGGTCACCTGCAACCATAAAATTATTTTCATTGCTACTTTATAACTGTAATTTTGCTATCGTTATGAATTGGATGACCCCTGTTAAAGGGTTATTTGATCCCCAAAGGGGTCGCGACCCACAGGTTGCGACCCCTGCTGTAAGGATTTAAAGTCTCAAAACCCCAAAGGGGCAGATCTTTGTCCTATTGGGAGTCAATAAAATGGTAATTAGGTTTTTTTCTGCATCAGTATCAGATTCTGGTGGCAATCTCAGTCATCCTGCATTGTGGTCTGGTTTGAACTCCGGAAATGACTGCCCTGGTTTGAGGTGAGGGCCACGGTGCTTCAGTGGTAGACCTCTCATCGTCTTTCACCGGGAAGACCCGGGTTTGATTTGCAGCCAATGTGCCCCAGACTGTCAGTGAAGGTTTGTGTGTTGCTACGACACTGAGGCTTCAGTGGTGTTTCCAGACTGAAACAGAATAATGAAGAAAGACCTGATCATCCCCATCCACACATTGACCTATGGCCCACCACTGTTGGCTTCCTCTCCCAGTCCTGGTGGTAGCACAGATTGGCACAGTTTGCTCCACTGCCCATGAGGTGCCCATGAGAGGCTGAGTCGACAACCACAGTCAAGATCAACAGCTTAAACTCCATTCTGGGTCTATGGAAACAAGAACAACCTTCTGAAATGAGGTCACATTGCTATTTGGGACTGGGAGGATGCCTTTGTGATATGGATTGCACTCTGGATCCCGAGGGGGACTTTTAAACACAGCCACATAGCAGCTCCGGAAATTGTCATAGTGAGAAGGCAGGTTAAAAAAAAAAGCTTTTACTGGCTTGCTCAAAGGAGGCTGCGGGTAGATTGTGGGGTGGAAAACTCCTCTGGAAATGAAAAGTTTTTTTCCTTACATATGCATCATTTCTTCTGGTCCTGAAAGAAAACACAAAGCAGACGAGAGAAGGAAACGGAGACTAGCAGTCATCTTGTTGGTATTCCCACAGCACCCCCTCCTTAAGCACTTGCTGCCATCTCATCCAACTCCACTCAGTGTATTTCCACCCGGCAATGATGCAGAAATGTCTGCGTACTCCAGTTTGATTGTAGTCGGGCAACGTTTATGGCTTTGACGTTCAACTGAGCATGGCAGGACGTCTAGAAACAATTATAACCAGCACCTGCTCTGTCTGTGCTGTGGGCAGGCAGTGACGGATTCCCAGCCTCTGGAACACTAGTGTTCCCTCCCAGCTCAGGATAATGACGGTGACACTCGGCCCCCTTGTTGTCTGGGGAGCTCAAGGAGCTCTCCTCTGAAACCTCAACTTATGGGCATTTCTTTAAGTGAAGACATCAAATTAGTGACTGGAAAGGAAGGCGTAGGAGATGATTATTGGCCACAAGACAAGCCTCAACCGCCTCCAGAGAGCATGTCTCCTAAGTACCAAGTTGGCGGTGACAGCTAGGGGGCCCTGGGTCACCGGGTGGTGTTGAGCGGGGACTCTGGGGCCCCAGCGTGGGACGCTGGCGGGTGCAAGTTCAAGAGGGTCAGGGGCTGATGCCTCCCCATGCCCCTGCCCTCCCCCAGCAAGGGCGCTCTGGGGTGCTGGGTCCTTGAGGCCCCGGCTGGCGGGGCCGCCCACGGTCAAGGCTTCGGGCACAAGCGCGGGTGCGCTGAGGCCTGCGCCTTCCGGGGGTCTGGGCTCAAGCAGGTGGTCGCGGCGGCTCCGCGGGCGGGCGGGCGCCCAGCAGGATGACCAACGACCCCCGGCGCGTCGCCGGCACCCAGCGCCCGGGCGTAGAGGCGGGCGGGGGGGCTGCGCTCCGCTGCCGCCAGGGCCCCCTCCTTCCGCGCCCCCCCCCCCCCCGCGCCAGATGAGCCCGGCCTCGGCCTCGGCGGGCGGCGGGGCTGCCCTCTCGCCGCCCTCCAGCGCCCCTCTCGCCGCCCTTTAGGGGCCGGGCCGCGCCGAGCGGGGCGGCCGCCGGCCGGGGCTGGGGGTTGGGAGGGGCGGGGGTCACGGGCGGGTCGCTCGTTCGGCCGCTGGCGGGGGGCGTGGCCGGGCGGCCGCGCGCGAGGCCGGGCCAGCGGCCGCCACGCCCTCGGGCTCAGACTCCGACTCCGGCTCGGCTTGCCCTGGCGGCGGTGGCGCCGTGAGGAGGAGTCCGCGCTCCTCTGTGGCGGCGGCGGCGGCTGGCTCCAGGCCGGGTTTTGGCGCCGCCCGCCTGCTGCCTCCTGGCGGCTCCAGAACTCCAGCCCCCTCTCTATCAGCCTCTCACTCCGTCTCAATACGTCTCAAGATGGCGGCCAATGTGGGATCGATGTTTCAATATTGGAAGCGCTTTGATTTACAGCAGCTGCAGGTCAGGCTTCTCTCTCGGCCTCTCGCTCGGGGGTGGGGGCTGCGGGCGGTCGCGGCGTCCCCGGGGGGCGCCGGGCTGCCTTGCCGCCGGGGAGCCGCGGCGGAGGGGAGGAGGGGGGTGCCGGGGAAAGCGGGGCCGACTCGGGGACAAGTCCCTCTCACTCCCCGGCCCCCATTGATAACTCGCTTGATCGGAAATTGATCCTCTTTGTTCAATTCATCGATCAGCCCAAAATGGCGCCGGGAGGCGCCGCCGCCACCGCTGCCCCTGGTGTCTGCCCCGTCCCCTGGCGCCCGCCCCCCCCCCCCCCCCCCCCCCCCGGCCCCGAGCTGCCGCCGCCGCCACGGGACCGGGGAGGGGGCGGCACCGGGCGCCCGCGGGGTGCGCAAAAAAAAAAGAACTTGAGGAAATTTGTGTTTTTCTTTGCTGACTCATACCCTGTATTCTTTTATCTCCTCTCTGAGATCCTTCTGTAAGGGGATGTCCAGTGCACTGCAAATAGGTTTTGGGTCTATACCCGGCCGTCCCCTCTCATTCTCCATGATAAGATTTTTTTGTTCTCATGATGCCTGTTGCCTTATCCCTTTGAAACTTTGTGATCACACAGGCTGGTATGCTTCCTCCATGAGGGCTCTGTTGCTTCTGAGCTAGATGGTTGCTTCTTTACCTTCAAGCCTTTAAGACCCCACACGCTATATCTTTTGGTAGCTGGACACCATCGGCTTTCTTCATCACATTTGCTTATGCAGCCGCTTTGTGGTCAGTGATCGTGTAGGGAAGGTGAGCATCGTTTAATGCCAATTTAATAGAACAATGTTCTTGCAATGAACGAGTCCTTGAGCGGAGGCCCTATGTCCATCTGCTACCTTAATACTAAATCTATAAACATATGGACATAGATCTATTTCCCCATGCCCCTTTGTAAATATATGTACATGCCTTTATTTAGACATCTATAACTGGCCCTTGCTTCCCAGCTCACTCTTCTATACCCTTTGATTTTCCTTTTGTGCCCACTGTCATGCTCAGGCTTCCTTTGGGTTTCAGTAATTCCTCTTGGTTACATTACCCTTGATCACGCCCTACCAGGCCTCCTGCATCCCCCTCACCACCGATTTCCATCACTTTTTGTTCCCTTGTCTCTGGAGTTCTTAACACCACTACCTTTCTTCCCACCTCCCTCTCTCGCATGTGGTCCACTCACCACTCTTTCCTCCAGAGTGAGGGTGACAATACTTGCCACCTAGATGGCCACTTGTGAGCTTCTGAAATCCAGCTGCTACTCACCAGCATGGATGTCGAACATAGTCTTTACAGTCTAGGTAATGACAATTGTTCTTGGTGTCCTTCACAACTATAATCCCCAGCCCCCCAGCCCAATAAAGCACTCCCTCCAGTTGTTCGGTTATGCCTAAGGAGTTTTGATAACTTCATCTTCTGTGTGCTCCGGAATATTCAATTCCCTGGATGGTCAGAATGGTCAGTCAGGGCTCAGAATCTTGGTGTTAAGGCTTCTGGTGAGATCCTGGCACATCAGACACAGAGGTTGTGAGGCTAGAGGAGGGGCAGAAGGGGATCATACTGAGTCTAACAAGGAAAGAAAAGGAAATGAAGGATATAAGCAATTAAAAGCAAGCGCATAAATAGATACAAATACACAGATGGCCCTTGCAACATTATTCCCAATCTCGCAAACGTGTCAACGGTCTAAATACCCATCAATAGGTGAATGGATAAGTCAAACATGTTGCCTACGGTATATACAATGGACTACTACTCAGCCATAAAGAGAAATGAACTCTTGACACAGGCTACAAGAGGAATGAACCTCATAAGCATTATGCTGAGTGAAATAAATCAGCTTCAAAAAGGACACATTTTGCTTAATTCCACTTACAAAAAATATCTAGGCTAGGAAAATGAATAGAGACAAACATCTCCCAATTGTTTCCAGGGATAGGTAGGAAGGTAAGTATGGTTGTTACATAATGCCATGTCAATTGGACAAATAAGTGAGGTGGAGTCTTTCTTATACCTATATGAGTGTCCTTGGATTTATTTCTCTAGTCAACCCAGCCTAACCCAGTAGGGCCTGGAGGGGAAGTGCCATCCCTGAGACGATACTGAGCTTCCATAAGGGTGATGACATAATTTTGGAATGGGTAAGGATGATATATGAACAACATGCAGAATGCCACTTAATTATAATCTTGTAGAGCGTGGAAGTGACGAATGTTTTGATGCATGTATATTTAGTATGATTTTTAAAGAGTGTACGCAAAAGAGCAATATGGCAAGTCTGTGTTGCCATTTGCTGTTGCTCAGCTAAAAGCGATTCGGGCCTGTGTAGTTCAAAGGGAACCACAGAGGCTCAGGAGGAAAGCTGGTACCATCTCCAACTGAGACTTGTCTGACCAAATGCAGAGTCTCCCTTCAAGTAACTGACAGGTCAGAGGCAGCTCATCTCTGCTGCAGAAGCAATGATTTGTCTCAATTCCCAGACCACTGTCACAGCCATGTCTTGTTGCTCTCGGTGCCCCCCTTCCCCACCACAATAAGTCACTAGAAAGCCATGCTTCATTTAAAAACAAACAAATAAAACCCTTCTGCCTCCATCCTGGCACTGTTTCAGCTTATTTAGCATCATAACATATGTCATCTGTTTCCCTAAACAATCTAACATGGACATGGCACGATGGGACTGATGAGTTAGGCAAATGAGAACCAGCCTGCCCTCTGAACACACACGATGGCATTTGACTTGCTGTCAGTAGATGCTGTCGCGTTTCTTCTCCTCTTTCATGGAAAATAAATACAGAAAAGAATGAGGACATGAAAAGGGCTGCAAGATGTTTAGCTCTGGTCTTTCTAGAAAGTGTAGAAAAAAAGTATGTGACCCCTGCCTGCCTTTAGATGCCCCACTCCTCTGGCAAACAAGGATTGCACACTGACCATGGACAAGACATCTGGATCTGGGGGGAGGATATAACAATTGCCCCCACCAGCAAAGAGTTTCCAGATTTACGGGACTACACAGGCCAGGGAGCAGCTCATAAAAAGAACAAGAAGAATCACAAAGGAGGGTGTGCTCCAGCACCACTTCGTCCAGCTGCAGGCACATGAAGGCAAAGTTTCTTTTGCTTTCAGTCAAGTTTATGATTTCCACTGCATCCCTTACCAACACCTTCACGAAGATCTAGGTTCTTGGGTTGTTTCGCTCCAGGGCGGACATCTCCTTGGTAAAGCTTTATGGACAGCTCATGGTCCAAGAATTCCACCTATATGTTTTGAAAGGGGCCACGTTAAAACCCCTGGCTCAGACTTTCAGGACTGGGCACAATACAGCAAACCCACCATGGGGACAGCAGGATTTGGTAACACTCTCATCTCCATCACAACCTGGACCTGGCAAAGCTATTTTCTTCCACTCACCATCTTTCAATCAATATTTACTCAGCTATTAGTTGCTCCCCAGGCTCAGCATCAGAAAAGTGTTCAAACGTTACCGAATTGTCCATCTAATGGTAGAGGTCTGTGCAAGGGATATGAGAGCAAGAGGCTCAGAGATGATCAGTGGGTAACGAGAGAGGGATTCACCTTTATCATTTGTAGAAAGCCCCTGAGGCTTAGTCACATTGGCAGACTTTCCCTGGAGCAAGCAAATAAAGCTGCTCCCGGCTCAGCTCCATTCCTGATCTGGTCTTGCCATGAGACTATCCAGGCTTTGTCCCAACCCCACGTTCTGGAAACCACGAGTGGAAGGAGGTGAATCTTGGGGATACCATGGAAAAGAATGGGCATTGCACAACACTTCATTGTACTCATATGGAGCTTATGCAAAGGCCAAGAGATAGAACCAGGTGAGACTGTGAACAGGACAAGGTGATACTGCATGGTTTAAAATCAGAAAAGGTGTGCATCAGGGTTGTATCCTTTCACTGTTCTTATTCCATCTGTATGCTGAGCAATTTATACAAGAAGCTGGTCTCTGTGAAAAAGAACATGGCATCAGGATTAGACGAAGACCCATGTAATGTCATTGGGAACATTTTCTCACTAAAAATTTTAGGTCATGGCATCAAAAAAGTGTCATTTTAACCTAAATGGGTTTTTAGACCAGTGAAATAACAGCGAGAGTGAGTCAGCATTGTGCACAGAATTGAGCGATACTGGTTCTTTGGGAAATTCATAATCCAACACTGACACTGCTGAGATAAAGGATGACAGTGAGGAAGATTCTACACCTGAGCTCTGTGATGGGCCAACGTGGTGCTCTACTCTCTTCAGGAATGGATGAGCCAGCTCCACCAAGATTCCCCTTTACTGGAGCACCTGCTATGTATGTAGACGTTGAACACAAGAACGCTTTGGCGTTCCTACAATGATTTCTGACCGATGAGGTCATCGAAAAAATGATTATGATAGCCCGGAGGTTTACTTTCAGGTTTTAACCCCTCTTCAGTTAATTTCTGTGCATGGGGGAAGGTTTGGGGCTTGCTTCATTTTCCTACATACGGTATCTCAGTTTGTCCAACACCATTTGTTGAGCAAGCAGAATTTGTCCCTTTGGATATTTCTGTGTCCTTTTTCGAAGGCTAGGTTCCCGTTGACTGGTGAATATATGTGTAGCTTTTCTGTTCGAATCCATTGATCTATATACCTCTCAGTGTACCAATACACTGCTCTCCCTTAGGGAAAAACAACAACAAAAGTTGTATGAGCCCCTATATAATGATTTTTTTTAATGGACGATGAACTATTTTCCAGGCCAGCACTATCCTATGTTTGAGCACATTGCTGCAGCCACTGTGTCAATCCATCATGCCTTATAGCCTGCGGTACTCATGTTCAGGTATAGTGTTCTGCCATTCACAAGGTTCACACTGGCCAGTTCTTTCAGAAGTGGAAGACCAGGTCCTCCTCCCTCGTCTCTGTCTGGAAACTGCTGAAGTCTACCTGCAGTGAGTGACCCAGCAGGCATTTGAACTACTGGCTGCAAAATTTCCACCATTACAGCCAAATGCAGGCCACCACAGTACAACAGACAGTAACAGCATCTTAACACCACACAAAGGCTCCTCCCTGGGGAGACCACGTGTTCAGGCAATTGCTGCTGTTACACATGTAAGTGGGGGCTACATGAAGTCGCACCATCTCCTGTGGCCCTTCCAGGAACAGGCCATTCTGCTGTTGTTTCTACTGGACTTAGGCTCAGCTGCCAACCTGCCCTCTGCACGCATTCTTCTCCTTACCCTTCCATGTCACCTTCTCTTTGCCCAAGTCAATACTGCTGGTCAGTCACCTACTGGTGGATGCTTGCTTCTGAAGTTTCTGAACCACATTTCCCCATGGTTATGAGACATTGCTGCTGCCACTGCGAGCATTTAACAGGTTACTTTACACCTTCAATTGGAAATCTAGGGGAATAGAAAGAAAGCTTCTTCTTTCTCCCAAGGAGTGGGTGGTGGTTTTGAACCGTTTCCCTTGAGGTTAGCAGCCCAATGTGTAACCCACTACACCAGTAGAGCCTTGGTGGCACTGTCCAGCAATTATTAGACTGCTAAATATGAGGTCCGGGTTTCAAACCTACCAACTTCTCCTTGGGAGAACGATAAAGCTGTTCCCATAAAAGACTGACAGCTCCAGAAGCCCTCTATAGGGTGGCTATGAGTTGGCATTTTGCGGTCATTTAGGGCTTTTTGGTGGCATGTGATTTTTTAGGGCTTTTAGGTTGTTTGTGGACGTTCAAGGTGTGTTTGGGGCATTCGGGTGGTTTGGGGTTTTTAGGGTGTTTTATAAGATTTTAGGGAGTGTTTAAGGGATTTAGGGGTGGTTTTTTAGAGTGTATAGGTATTTTTCAGCACAATATGGTGTTTTTAGTGATGTTACAGAGTTCCTTAGGAATTTTAGGGTATTTTTCATATTATATGTGTTTTTTTCCCCCAGCATTTTAGGTTTTCTTAGGGCTTTCATGGTGTTTTCAGGGCATATATGGGGTTTAGGAATGTTTAGGGTTTGGGAATCTTCTAAGGATGATTTTTGGAAGTTTCACATGTTTGGGTGGGCATTTGGTGTTTTTTTGTGGCTTTAGAGTGTTTATGGGATCCTGTCAATTTGCAGCTTTAATTCCGCAAAGAAAAGTCAGACAGCAAGCCAGAAAGGAGCAGGAAATGAAGGGGAAGCCCAGGCCACATGTTACAGCTGCCAAGTCCGGAGAACCTAGGTGTGGTCGTTGGCTACCTGGGACCGGGAGTGGGGCTGTGCTCCTGCCCAAGGGTGCTAGGGAGTAAACCAATCTCAGCTGGACGTTTGGCTTTTCTACTAATTAGCCGACTCCATGAACTTTCCCAAGGGCAGCTGGCGAATTGCCAGGGGAACCCAGCTAGACCCCCCCACACAAAAGCACAGGGATGGTTACAGGAACAGGAGGTTTCACACAGTGGATGTGCAGGGCTTGGGGTCGGGATTGGGGGCCAAGGTGAGGAAGGGGCAGCAATAAGGCCTGGTCCCAAATAATCAGACACTGAGCAATAAAAGTACAAGGACTGCCAAGAGAACATGGGGACAAAGGATGGCTGGACTTCATTTGATATCTTTGGACGTGCTGTCAGGAGAGACCAGTCCCTGAAGGGACATCAAGTCCATGAAGGACATGATGCTTGGCAAAAAGTGGAGGACGGGCAATAAAACAGCTCGAACCAGTGGCTACATCAGTGGGCATAGTAACAATGGTGAGGATGGTTCGAGACCTGGCAGTGTTTTATTTTACTGCTTGTGTTTTTCTAGAACTGTCTTTCCTGGATGCACGAGGAAGGATAACTGTGCTTGTGAGAAGCAAATGCACAGTGGGCAGCGCTTTGGCCAACATAGGTACACCACCGGCACACAGTGCCCCCTTACTTGGCATCCAAAGTGACAGGATTTGTCTTTCCCCAGAGCTCTCCAGCCCTGGGGGAAGCGGCCCTGCCTTCGGCGCACCGCCAGGGGGCAGCACTGCTGCTCTCTCACTGGCTACATCTGTGAGGACCCAGAGAGCAGCTCCTTTCTGCTGCTCTCCTCTCAGACTTCTGCCAGAAGCCTTGGCTCGTCCTGGATCCTCCCTTGATTCCCACTCTGCACCTTTGGGGACGCCCAGCCCATTAACTCTCTCCCATCCTTCCTTGCTGCCTCTTGTCCAGATGCCTGAGCTGGGCTTCAAGTAGTTGTAATGTTATGCTTAGGTGAGATGTGTTCAGCTTGTTTACTGTCTGTATACAAGAAAAGAGTGCAGCCCAAGACATCCACCCTTTTGTTCCTCTATGGAAAGCCTGTTACGTGTCATAGTCTTCTCTCTGTGCAGTGCTTTCCTCTGCTGCTGATGCTTTTACATGAAATAGGACTCGGTGTGTCACCGCTACAGGAAATTATCTCTGAAAAAATAATATGCCCAGAACTCAGAAACAGTGTCAGCTTGCATCTGGCATCATGGAAGCATCATGGGTGTGTTTCCATTCATTCGCTCCTGAGTGTCACATGTTAAACTCAGTGCATAGCATAAACAGCAGCAGGCACAAACTGAGACAAAGCACACCCTTTGCTGTGAAGCACATTCCGACTCCTGGCTGCCCCTGTGCCACAGAGTAGAACTGCCCCGCAGGGGCTCCCTAGCTGTCATCTTTACAGAGGCACATGGCCACACCTCCCTTTTGGGAAGCCACTGGGTAGGTTTGAACTTCAGGGTTGTAGTAGTTGATATTGTAGAGCCCTGGAGTCAGTTCGGATTCATAGGGGCCTGTGCACTAGAGAGAGAAACAAAGCCCAGTCCTGCGCCATCCTCGCACTTGTTACTGTATTTGAGCCGATTCTCGCAGCCACGGTGTCAATCCACCTAAGTAAGGGTCTTCCTCTTGTTTGCTAACCCTCTGCCAAAAATGATGCCCTTCTTGCAGGACTGGTTCCACCATAGTAATATGTCCAAAGTACCTGAGACAACGTCTCCGCATCCTCTTTCAGATCTCCTGCCTTTAGTTTGTCAGCTCACTTCGATGGAGTCGATGCTGAGCCATAGCGACTCTATGAGATCAGAGCAGAACTATCTCTGTGGGTTTCCCAAAGGCTAACTCTATGGGAGTAGAACGCCTCATCCTTTTCTTCTGAGGACTGACTGGTGGTTCCCCACTGCTGACATTACAGTTGACACCCAAGGCATAAGGTACTATGCCACCAGAAGTCCCTTGCCCCTGTGCAATAACCAACACCACCTACACACAAAACCCACCCCTTCTCTGTCAGTTTGATGTATGGTGATGGCTTGAGTTGCTATGAAATTGGAAGCTACTAGGGGGAACCCGACAAAAACTACAATTTTTTCAAAACTATGCCTTTAAATTTTTTATCCCCTTCATAGTACTCTCCATTACACTTCACACATTTGTCTAATCTGTGATTACATTCTTGGAAACATTTTTCAAACTCAGCAGTTTGGGTGACACCCTTGTTTTTTCCCCCCCTCTTCTGTGTTGTCAAACCACTGTCCTTCATTCATGGAAACAGAAAGAAGTCACATGGAGTGAGTTCAGGTGATTAGGATATGAGGGACAAGAGAGGCATGCTTTTTGGGGGGATGTTTTCATACTGTTATTTCTTTTCTCTTTTTTTATAATCAATTTTTGGGGCCTCATACAACTCTTATCACAATTGATACATACATCATATTTGTACATTCATTGCCCTCATCATTCTGAAAACATTTGCTCCCCACTTAATCCGCTGGCATCAGCTGATAATTATTCCCCATCCCTCATGAACCCTGAATAATTTCTAAATTATTATTTTGTCTTATCTTACACTATACAATATCTCCCTTCAGCCACTTTTCTGTTGTCTGTCCCCCAGGGAGATGGTTATATGTAGATCCTTGTAATCGGTTTCCCCTTTCCATTCCTCCCTCCCTCTACCCTCCTCGTATCGCCACTCTTACCACTGGTCCTGAAGGGATCATCCGCCCTGGATTCCCTGTGTTTCCAGTTCCTATCTGTACCAGTGTACATCCTCAGGTCTAGCTAGATTTGTAAGGTAGAATGGGGATCATTTTAGTTGTGGGGGAAGAAGCATTTAGGAGCTAGAGGAAAGTTGTATGTTTCATTGTTGCTACAGTGCACCCTGACTGGCTCCTCTCCTCCCTGCTACCCTTCTGTAAGGGGATGTCCAATTATCTACAAATGAGCTTTGGGTTTTCACTCCACACTCCCCCGTATTCACAAAGATATGATTTTTTTGTTCCGATGATGTCTGATACCTGATTCTTCCGACACCTCGTGATCACACATGCTGGTGTGCTTCTTTCATGTGGGCTTTGTTGCTTCTCAGCTACAAGACCACTTGTTTAACTTCAAGCTTTTAAGACCCCAGAATGTATAACTTTTGATAGCCGACCACCATCAACTTCAGTCACCACATTTGCTTATGCACCCATTTGCCTCCAGCAATTGTGTTGGGGAGGTGAGCATCACGCAATGCCACTTTAATACAACAAAGTATTTTTGCATTGAGGGAGTACTTGAATGGAGGCCCAATGTACATCTGTTACCTTAATACTAAACCTATAAATATATGCATATAGATCTATTTCCCCATCGTTATACATAAATATATTTACATATGCACATGCCTTTATTTAGACCTCTATAAATGCCCTTTGCTTCCTACCTCTTTCCTTGATTTCCTTTTACTTTCTGATTGTCCCACTCTCATGTTCAGCCTTCATTTGTGTTTCAGTAATTCCTCTAGGTTACATTACTCTTGGTTACACTCTACCAAGCCTCCTACACCCTCCTCACCATCTATTTGGATCACTTGGTGTTCCCTTGTCCCTGGGTTTGTTAACAGCACTTCCTTTTTCCCTACACCCCCCTTTCCCATCTCCCTCCCCCAGCTGTCAGTCCCATTGTTTTCTCCTCCAGATTGTTCATCCAGCCTATCTCATTTAGACAGACCTGTGGAAATCATAGCATGCACAAAAACGAGACAGAGCAAACCCAAGCAACAAAATGAAACAAAAGAACAACACCACCACCACCAACAAGCCAATGACAAAAAGCAAAACAAAACACAAGAAAGAAAAGCTTTTAGTTAGTTCAAGGACTGTTTGTTGGCCTTTAGGAGTGTTTTCTCATAGAGTATGATGGGTCAGCTAGCCCTGGCCCCAAAGTCTATTTTTGGTATTCCCTGGGGACTTCGTTGCTCTGTTCCCCTTCCTGTTCTGTTGTACACCCTTAGTATTTTGCCTCGGTGTGCTGGGATCAGATCGGGCGATAGAGGCATGCTGTTTTTTTTGTGTGAGCAGGTGCACTGTCATGGTGGCAAAACCAGTCCCCTGTCTACCACTAATCAGTCCTTTTTATTTTAAATAAATCATTTTATTGGGGGATCTTACAGCTCTTGTAACAATTCATACACCAATTTGTATGAAGCACATTTGTACATACATTGCTATCATCATTTCCAAACATGTTCTTTCTCCTTGAGCTCCTTTTTTCCCCTCCTCCCACCCACGTGAACCACTGATACTTTATACATACTTTTTAGTTTTATATTTTACGCCTCTGCTGTATCCCTTCACCCAAACTTCTGCTGTTTGTTCCCCTGGGTGGTGGAGTGGGGCTGTATGTCCATCATTGAGATTGGTTTCCCCTTTCTTCTGCTTCTCCCCCCTACCTTCCCTCGTGGTGTTGCTACTCTCAGTATTGGTCCTGAGGGGTTTATCTGTCCTGGATTCTGTGTGTCGGAACTTCTAGTCAATAGCAGTGTGCAAGCTCTGGTCTAGCCAGACAACTCAGACCTTCTTACACAATATCTTCAGAACCTCTATATAGGAAGCTTGATTAACAGTCTGACCTAGTGCAATGACTAAACTCCAAATGCACTATCACCCTCACATCAACAAAACCAAACAAATGAGCATCTTCTTGAAGTTTGAGTTCACTTGACGAGGTGTATTT
Source organism: Tenrec ecaudatus (assembly GCF_050624435.1). Lineage (NCBI taxonomy): Eukaryota > Metazoa > Chordata > Mammalia > Afrosoricida > Tenrecidae > Tenrec > Tenrec ecaudatus. The sequence goes on from NW_027459499.1 coordinate 104,951, forward strand.
GAGTGAGGTGATGATGGCGTCTTACACTGACTTGATTTATGTTTGCATTCTGGCTTGTGAGAAGAGCACAAGGTCTTGTCACCAGCAATGGCCTTGGGAAAAAAGTGTGGGTGCACTAGCTCAGAGCAAGTTGCCAGATGCCTGCCCAAACAGGAGAATGTATATTTTGAAATGTGTACCCAGTGGAGCTTTGTACCGCTTGGTTTTTTGGCGGGGGTGGGGTGGGGGTGGGTGGAAGGCCGGCTACTCCTTTGTAGGTTAGATAATCTGAGATGTGCTATTTGAAATTTCCTGGGGCCAGTTTTAGACAAAACTAGAAAAGTTAATTTTGCTGTATGGAAAAATCTGACAGTCTGGAAGTATCTAATTTTCCTCACATGCCATCATTCCCCTAGTAGCATTATTCTTAGTTAAAGCTCTCCTCTGTTCCTCCTTAGGGTTTCCCCCACTACCTGATGTTCCTTTTCTCCTACTCATCATCAAGGGACTTGTGTCCAAAGTGAGGACAGCAAATAAGAGACCCTCCTGACTCTCTGTTAAGAAGGGTGCTCTGGTGCATGCGTGTGTTTATGTGTGCACATACAATCGCATTTGAATTTTGTTGGAAGAGGCTTCATAGAGACAGAGAGTGACATGGTTAGAGCTGCTGCACATGTAGAGCACTGTACTCTATGGTGTTCTAATTCAAATGCATGTAAGGTCCAAGAGAGGTAATAGAAGCAAGTGACCAGGGTCAGGGAAGGCAGTAGGAGGAACTGAGGGAGCCTGAATGCCTCACACCCTGCCAGTTACACTGATTCTTGGATGGGAGAGTACCAACCTAGTGCTGTGAAATCTTCGCAGTTTTCAGAGGCTTGGGGGATTTAAATTTTGTATGGGTGCATAAGCAAATGTGGTGAAGAAAGCTGATGGTGCCCGGCTAGCAAAAGAGATAGTGTCTGGGGTCTTAAAGGCTTGAAGGTGAACAAGCGGCCATCTAGCTCAGAAGCAAATAAGCCCACATGGAAGAAGCACACCCGGCCAGTGCGATCACGAGGTGCCCAAGGGACCAGGTATGAGGCATCATGCAAAAAAAAAAAAAGATATAAGTGTGTGTATGTATGTGTATATATGTGTATATGTATATATATGTATATATATATCATATTAAATGAAGGGGGAAGTGCAGAGTGGAGACCCAAGGCCCAAGTGTCGACCAATGGAGATCCCCTCATAGAGGGGTTTAGGAGAGGAGATGGGTTAATTAGGGTGTGAGGTAGTATTGATGAAGAACACAGCTTTCCCCCAGATCCTGGATGCTTCCTACCCCTAACTACCATGATCCGAATTCTACCTTGCAGGGCTGGATAGGATAGAGGCTGTACACTGGTGCATATGAGGGTTGGAGGTACAGGGAATCCAGGGTGGATGATACCTTCAGGACCAAGGGTGTGAGGGACGATGCTGGGAGAGTGGAGGGTGAGTGGGTTGGAAAGGGGGAACTGATTACAAGGATCCACATGTGACCTCTTCCCTGGGAGAGGGACAGCAGAGAAGGGGGGAAGGGAGACTCCGGATAGGGCAAGATATGACAAAACAACGATGTATAAATTACCAAGGGCATATGAGGGAGGGGGGAAGGGGGAGGGAGGAGGGGAAAAAAAAAAGAGGACCTGATGCAAGGGGCTTAAGTGGAGAGCAAATGCCTTGAGAATGATTGGGGCAGGGAATGTATGGATGTGCTTTATACAATTGATGTATGTATATGTATGGATTGTGGTAAGAGTTGTATGAGTCCCTAATAAAATGTAAAAGAAGAAAAGAGAAAAAAATGATTAAGGCAAAGACTGTACAGATGTGCTTTATACAATTGATGTATGTATATATATGAACTGTGAAAAGAATTGTATGAGCCCCAATAAATTGTTAAAATTTAAAAAATAAATAAATAAAATAAAATTAAAAAAAAAACAAAAAAAAAAAAACAAAACAAAAAAATAGACATCTAAATGCTTGTAATTTATTGATTTCGATAAACACACTGAATGCCAGTACTCAAGTCAAACAAACCAAACTGACAGCCATCGAGTCTTTGCCAACTCATAGTGACCCTATTAGACAGGGTAGAACTGCCCCTCAGTTCAGCTCCCAGCCCTGGAGGCCCACCAGTTCCTCGTTATTATCATGAGGAATACTATTTTCACAAGAGCATTACATACCCCTAGAGACTAAACCATAAAGCCATATAGGCTTTGACCATCAATTCTGATATGCTTTTTCCTCAAACTGATGGGTCATTTGATGGAATCCTTGTATTACTTCCCTAACATAAAAATTAATCAAGCAAAGGAGATTCAGTGCTCAGTACTACAGCCCCCTATTTAGAGATTAACTCTTAAAAACCACCACCACCACCACCACCACCACCACCACCACCACCACCACCACCACCACCGCCACCTTATCTATGTTGATAAAAACTTGAGTAGGCTGTATAAATATCTCAAGTATTTAGGATAAAATGGATTCTTATTCTACTGTCACATATTTAGTTTGAGTTATGTGTTTCCATCTGAACACAAATTAAATAGACCTTATTGACATCTTTTCAAAATGCCATAAAAATTAAATGATTACCTTAAAAGATACTCAGTATAATTAGGCATCAGAAAAATGTACATCAACACTAGAGCGAGATAGTGTTTCAACCCATCAAGATGACACTAGCCAAGAATATTAAAAATACCAGTGAGTGCTGGAAGAATGAACAGATTTGTGTCAGAAGAACAGTCTGAAAGGTCCTTAGAAGCAAGCACGGGGAGACTTCACATGCTTTGGATATGTTATCAGGAGATGCCAGTCCCTGGAAAAGGCTGAAATGTTAGGTTCAAGTATAACAACAGTTTTGAAGATGGTGTAGGACTGCGCAGTGGTTCATTCTGCCTTGAGTTGGAACTGACTCAATAGCACCTAATGCTAAAAGCTAGATGCTTTTGATCCTAAATGAAAAGTGGATGGTCCAGCCTCCATACCAGCTACGTGGACAACTGCCCCTCCCCCCAGAAGAATTTACTTTAGAAGACGGCACTGAACCTGTAGCTAGGGGAGATGGACATGTCTGATCAGAGCACACAGGGGCAAATGAAGGGGGAGGAAGAGAGTGGAGCACACACTGGTCCACCAGGCTTGGAGGATGATTTTGGCACTCTGAACAGCCAATGTACAGAGTGGACCATATGGCTGATCCCACTATGAGACATGCCATCCCTTGCTGGCCCAGAGCCCTATGGGGACAATACCGGAGACTCTGTGTTGGGACTGACCCGACTGGCCCTCCAACACGGAGGCAAATCACTAAAAGCATGCAGCAGAGCAACCATGAGAGCAGAGCGGGTAGCCCCTGAGGGAGTACAAAGGACAGACTCTGGGGCCAGAGCATGATACGCCATCAGACCTGACTGAAGGACACACCTATAGAAAAAAAAATCAGACCTTGATCTATTTACAGGTTTTTCTTTCTTAAAAAATTTTTTTGTCTTTTAATTAATTTACTCTTTTATTGATCATTGGTTTTCTGTTGTTGTTTTTATTTGTCATCACAGTGTTCTCACCCATTGCCTATCTTGCTATGGTTTGATTTTTGGTGCATATTATTATCTCAACAGATCTATCTAGATAAGATAGGCTGGAAGAATAGTCTGGAGGAGAAAACAACAGGACCAATGGTTCCCGGGGACATGGGAGAGAGAGAGGAGGGGGTAAGGAGGTGATGCTGACCAATCCAGCGACAGGGGAGCAACAAGTAATCCAAAATCCGTCGCAAGGAGGGTGTGAGAAGCCTGGTAGGTATTCAGCAAGGGCAATGTAACCAAGAGAAATTACTCAAACCCAAGTGAAAGCTGAGCATGATAGTCGGACAAGAGGAAAGTAAAAGTAAATAGAGGAAAGAACTAGGTGACAAAGGGTATTTCTAGAGGTCTACATACTGGCATGTACATATGTAAATATATTTATACAGGAGGGTTCGTAAATAGATCAACGTGCATATATTTATAGACTTAGTATTAAGGCAGTAGATGGACATTGCCAAATACTTACTCAATGCAAGAACACGTTATATTAAATTGGCATTCCATGATGAACACCTTTCCAACATGATGGTTGAAGAAAAATGTGTGCACTAGCAAATGTGGTGAAGAAAGCTGATGGTGCCTGGCTATCAAAAGTTATAGCATCTGGGATCTTACAGGCTTGAAAATAAAGAAGCGGCCATCTAGCTCAGAAGCAACAAAGCCCACATGGAGGAAGCACACCAGCCTGTGTGACCATGAACTGTTGAAGGGATCAGATATCAAGCATCAAAGAACACAAAAATCATGTCATTGTAAATGAGGGTGAGTGCAGAGTGGAGACTCAAAGCCCATTGGTAGGTAACTGGACACCCCCTTCCTGAAGGGATGTGGGGAGGAGATAAGCCAGTCAGGGTGCAGGGTAGCAACAATGAAACATGTTTCCTCTAGTTCCTAAATGCTTCCTCCCCCCACTATCATGATCCAAATTCTACTTTACAAATCTGGCTAGACAAGGGGATGTACAGAGAGATCGCCTTGGAGATTGGGTGGATGTTCCCACAGTAGCGTGGAGCCTCACAAGTGGTGGTCAGGCGTTTCCCCCAGTCACTTGTAGGACCTCAGGATTTAGGCTGGGGATGCCCCCACTTTTTATAGGGGAGAACAACCTGTGGCCTGGTGTGTGGGAGAGGACCAGCGTGAATTCCCCAGCTGCTTGCCACACCAATAAGTGGGGGGTGGGAGCTCCCTCAGTTGGGCCTTCAGGTTTGCCCTAGGCAGAGGGGAGTGGCCTGGAGACAGCTATTGTCTTGTGATGGGAAAGAGAGTGAAAGGAGAGGAAAAAGAGAGAAAGAGGAAGACACAGACTGGGGCAATAATGCCAACCAGACTGACAACCACTCACCCACACACAACTAAAATGCACAGAGTAAACAAAGGTGACAACAGTAAAAAAAAAAAAAAAAAGAAAAGAAAACAACTAAAAAGGAGAACCAAATCTGTGGAGGCTGTGGTAGGAAGTAGAGAAGAGCTAGATGGAGCGGAGAAAAGCAGAAAACCTGTAAGAAGAGTCCAATAAAAGGAAAAAGAGAGAAGAGAAAAGGAAGGAGGAGGAGAGAGTATTTTTTAAATGGTTAAAGAAATAACTGACCCTGTGTTATGCTGTGTGTAGCTCTGACTCGGCCTGTGTGCAGTACTGTCTTAGGGGTCAGGCTGCCCACTAGGAGGACAGGGTTGCCCTAGGCAGAGTGTAGGGCTCTGGAAACCAGCAGTGGTATGTGCAAGCAATGAGAGGGAGCAGAGAGAATCGTACAAGCTAAGAGAGAGGTGAAGAAAGCAAAGACAGAAAGAGGAAAGAAAGAAAAAGAGAATAAAGAGAAAGAAGGAAATAAATCCAACTGAGTTCACTAAGGTTGGCTGTGATGGTAAAGAGCAAGGAGAGAGAGAAGGAGGAAATAAAGTATAAAGTAGTAGCTGATCCCTGATTGCTTGGATGAGGGGCCAGAGGGGTTTAGACACTGCTCCAACATGGCAGGTCAGTGTGCCCTTTTAATGCCGGGACCCAGTGGTGCTGGGCAGAATTGCCCTAGTTGACGAGATCACCTTAGAGGCATGACGGAGGTTTCTTCAACGGTGCAGCGCACTGTAGGTGTTTGTCCCAGGTGCCTTGTGTGGTGTACAGCACTCCCACACAGGGCAGGCTGGAGTGCCTCCTGCTATTTGGGTTGATTTGCCCTAAGCGGAGGGAAGTGACCTGGAAGCCTTTAGTGGCATATGAGAGGAGAGAGTGGGAGAGAAGAGGAAAAAGAGGGGAAAAGGGGAAAAAAGAGGGATAAAGAAGAAAGCGAGTAAATAAAAGCCCAACACCAACCTGAGCACGTTGAAACTGAGTGCGGTGGAAAAGTTAGAAGGGCTAGTGAATAAAGTGAGAATAAGTAGAGCAGTGGGTAAGGAGGTAATGATACTTGATCACCTGTCCTTGAGGCCAGAGGAATTCCAACTCTTCCTCAAGGTCACGGGGTCATGGACTTGTAAGGTCTCTCTCTCTGGCCTAAATTCCAACCCCAGTCCTTGGCTCCCCGCGAGAAAAATTTCATGCGGAAGCCAGGCTCGTGATCCAAGTGAATTTAATGAGAGTTAAAAGAAGCTTCAGGTTTTACAAGGCACCCATAGGATTCCTTTGACCATGGGGCCTGGCAGAGACTGCCTCAGGTCATGCAAGGATCTCTCTCCTCCCAGGAAGACGACCAGACCACCCCTCTCCCTTCTGGTTCCTGCCTTTTCAAGGGTTCCCGGGGAGGCTGGTGAAGGACCCCAGGTCAATCCCATTGGCTGAACTGCAATCATCTGGCCCAGGTGGGCTGCTCCAGGTGCAACATCCATCGGAGCCCACGGGCAGGAAAATCCAGCTTTCCTATGCTGGCTCTCCTGGGCATGCGTTAATGGACTTTCCCATCCCTGATGTAGGGTTCCACAGATGCTGTGTGAGATTACTTCAAAAGCAAGATCGCGCCCGTGGCCAGGGGTCACTTGGGTGCTGGAGTACCTGCCTTGTGCTGCATGTAGCACTGCAGCAGGGGCTGGGAGGGGGCACTGGGGGGCTCCCTCAGCCCCGTCTAGGGCTCCAAGACCGGCAGGGCCTCCCCAGCTATGTGTAGAATCACTGAGAGGGAAGCTTGTTGTCCTATCTAGACTGCTGATGCTTCCTAGATCAGAGGATTTTCTTTTTTATCCCTCTGGCCAGCTAGAATGAAATTGTCTCCCACAGTCTCTGGGCTACAGCTCAGTGCTGTTTAAGGCTGACACTGCTACAGCGGGTCTTTGTTATGGTAAAAGCTGCCAGGCCCTGTGGCTGAGTTCTGGCATTCCTTAGCTAGGTTGCTTCTTATGCTGATTTATGTTAAGGACCTCCCCTATGTGGTGCTTGGAACTGAGCAACCAGACTTGGGTTTGAGTTTTAAACCAATCATTTATGTTTCACCCTTAAAAAAAATTCTACTTGTGATGTGCTCAGATTTGGTGGCTGTCAAGCTGACCCCCAGAGGGGGAGATGCAGCTTATCAGGGGGGTTGTTTGCTAGTCGGCCAATTGGAACTAAATTTGCTCCCTGGACTCCCGACTTTCTGCCTTTTTCTCCCACACCATGATCTTCCTAAGGTAATAATATATTTTTTCTTCTACTCTAAATTATGGCTACCCACCACCAACCCCTGACCGTGAGCTCAAGGCATCCAACCGCATGGAGAGCTCAGTGTGGGGTTCCCCTCGTGTCTGAGATTCTGCCCCCTCTCAGGGCGTCCACCTGCAGGGATCCCTGCTCCAGGCAAGGGCATATCTGGCACCTGCCACTTCGTCAAAATTATAGTGCTTTAAAGCATTCTTAGTTTGCTTTGTGAGTGGAAATCCCACAAAAGAAGGGGTTCAGGAGAAACCCTGTTACCCTAGTTCTAATTTCAGAACTCCACCTCCCCGTTTCCTTCACCTAATTTCCTATTTTTCTGGTCTGGCAGCAGGAGCTCCAGATAGATGGGTCCTATCTGGTCGCCATTTTCTCTGAATCCCTCCATCTATTTTTTTTACACTCTTAAAAAGTACAAAACATTTACTCTACAAGCGCAAACAGATTTTCAAAAGCAGGGAAAAACCTGAACGTTCAGTACATGGTTCAATCGTCTTTTCATCTCTGTGCCCTAACTATGCTGAGCTCCATGGAACTGCATGGAGGGGAGCTATTCTGGCGTCATCGAGCCAAGTGAGTGTTTTGAATTACCTCAAGTGAATATTTGACTGGAAAGCATAGGGTGTAAAAAAACCCTGAAATCAGATGGTGCACATCTATCACAAAGAACAGGGCCTTGTACTTAAACCTTTTTTCTGAAAATAAGCAGCCATCTAAGTGAGATATCAACTAAGGCCGCCCAGAACAAGCAGCACAGCCAGTGTGATGCCAGGGTGATAAATAATAGAATCTCAATCTGCAGGTATGAACAAGAATCAGAGTTTATATTCGGAACACCCAGTTTGCAAAAGGACTCAAATGCACATGCTGGGTGAATTCCCTCTGACCACAGTCCATGGACATGAACAGATACAGTTAAGTTCAAATGTAACACCTGATCATTTGATCTCTTCAGACTAATTTTAATTTGGTTCCAGTTTTTAGTATTTTTCACTTTCTGTTCGATTGAGGTTTTTCTCTCTTTTATCATTGTTAGTTTTTCTTTTCTACTTGTTTCTTGATTTTGTTTTGTATTTTTTTTTAATACATATGAAATCCAGGAGAGGTAAATCCAGAGAGACACTAACAGAATTAACAATCACCTAGGGACAGGCAGGGAAGATTTGGGGGAGTGAGGGGGGGGCTAACAAAAATGAATATAAAAGAAGGAAATGATGTAAACCTGATTGTGGTGAGGATTACACAAATCTTAATATGACTGAAGTATTGAATGATATATGTGAATTATATGAGAATTAAAATAAAACAAAAGCTGAGTTCAGAGATAGGGCAGCAATTTAGCCCTGAATCTCTTGGTGAAGATTGAATGTCATTTTGTGCCAAGAGCCCATTTTTCCACTCATGAAGTTTGGGGAACCGGCCATGCTCCTTCATCACTTTTCTTACCTCAATAAATGGGTACAGTTCACTCTTCTCCCTTTTCTTCTCTGTCACATACTTTGCAGCAGTCAGGGGAACAGAACTTACAGTCCTGAAAGGGATCCATGAGTGTTAGTCCAGGTAGACTAGAGAAACAAATCCACACTCAGATGTGTATAGGAAAGACCTTTATATACAAGAACAGTTGTATATTGAGAAAGCATTCCAGCCCAACCAAGATCAAGTCCATAAGTCCAATATTAGCCCATGTCTGATATCAATCTATAATGTTCTCTTCAGACTCATGAAACACCTTCAATGACCCCAAATGCAGGAAGATCACAGGTCAGTAGTTGCAAAGTCTTCTGCATCCAGTGGTGGTAGAAGCATCTCAGCTTTGGCAGGGTCTCCATGTGGCTCCTCCAGTTCCCAGGGCATGGGTTCTATCAGTGTGGTGCCATGTGTCTTGTTAGTAGGACATCTCTCAGGGAATGAGCAGAAAGATAGTCTCCTGCCTCCAAGGAGGAAATACCAGATTTCCCAGAACCCTGACGGGAAGGCCAGGCCCACAAAGAGGCCTCATTGGCCATAACCCAATAGAGAGACTAGAGTCTACCCCTTCACTCTTAATCCTCTCAAGTCCCAAATTGACACCAGATTGTATAACTACAACAGACCACCCCTTGTCCATTTGACATTTTCACAAAATTCTTTAGCCGTATATAATTTCAAAACAATAATAGAATCATATCAGTATCTAACAGTATAATATGAAAATGCATACATTTCACTCCGTGCCACCCTCCTTTAAACATAATATTCTGTAAGTGATGAAACAAAAATATCCTATGCTTAACAATTGCAGGTAAGGTACACCCACATATTAATCCTATAATTCTATGAATATATTCCAGTATCTATGAAATCTTGTAAGCTAGCCACTTCACGCCTTTATCTGGCCCATTTTGGCTATTCAGTTTCTCTACTGCCTACTTCCATCAACCCAGTGCTCTGAGGAGACAATCATATTCTTCAATATAAAGAGTCTTCATGCCAGTTGGAACCTTGTGAAGTCCACATCCACAAGAAAGTCAAAGCAGGACAGTTCGTCTATACAGTCTGCAGCAGTATATACCAGTGCACAGGCTCAACATTCTTCTCTTCATCTGGTCGGGTTCGGGTCAAGTCAATGTGGGCTCCCTCTCTTGGCCTCACCTCAGTGTCCATTGGTCGCATTGCCTTTAGGCCTTGGCCCCATCACCAATTCTCCACAACTCTAGTCCCCTCAGAGTAGGTCATGGACTTCAAACGAGTCAACCTGCTCTCATCTTCTTCTCTACTGCCTGTAAACCAGGTCCACGAGTGTCAGTGGTCAGAATGAACCCGCTGCTCTATTGCTGCTATTCTGCCACTTTCACTCAACAAGCAGATCCAGGTGGTCACCTAGCAATCATTTCAGGCTTCTACAGGCTCCCTTGAATGTTCAGTACTAGAAAGGAGTTTCTTCAGGCTTTGAGATTTTTTTCCAGTTTCTGACAAAAACCACTATTCAAAATTCAAATATTACAAAAGTTCCCTTTTAATGCACATGAAGCTCTTCCTCACAGTGGGAGCAGTGCACAGAAACGGACCTTGATGCTGGGCTGCTCTGTGCGTGCTTTGGTCAGTTGGGAGCTGCTGATTCACAGATTCACTTCACGTGGATGAAGATGCTTGTTTGCTTCCCCGTGAGTTTATCGCGCTTCAACAGAGAAGAACCCTGTTCTTGGGTTTTGCCTCTGCCTTGCTCCTAGCACCGCTGGAATAGAAAGATTACAAATGATTTTTTTGTTGTTGTTTTAAAAAACAGAAAAGAAATGCCGTGTACCTGTTAGGTAAGTAGAGGCAGAACTGAGGGTGGTCGCTGTGCATGCCAAACCTCCTCCCCATCACAGACAGTTGAAAGCTGCTTCAGGCTGGAAAGATGCACACATTTAGGTCCTTGTGACAGGAAGCAGGTCAACCTGGGCGGGCCCCCATCTAGACCAGGTGGGCTTAATTCAGTCAATGGGGTCAAACAGTACCGTCAGCCATGCCTACCAACAGGGTATGGGTGGGGGCCTCCCACCAGCTGTCATGCAACCCAGCGCGTGTGGGCTGTCCAGTCCGCCCCCACCCCCCACGAGCATATTTGCCTCTTCTATCCTTTATAAAGTCACTTGGATCACAAACTAGGTTTCTGCGTCAATTGGTTCTTGTGTGAAGCCAAGGACAGAGGTACATTTCTCCCAGAGAGAGCCCTCACATAACCAAATCAGATTATAGCCTTCAGTGTTAGGGTTCCAACGAATTTTGGGGGAATATCTCAAGTGGTAGTGGTAAGGACACAACTCAATCCATATTATCTCTTTATTTTGCTCAGCCAGATGCTTGCCCTTTGAGCCTGAATTGTTGCAAGGCTTATTACCCCATCAAGTGTTCCCAGAGCAAGCCCTAAATGGGCAGTAGTCACACACAAGGAAGATTTGCAGGGGACACTGTTAAGAATGATTAATGCTTAAGTGTTCCTTGTCTCCCCAAATGTACCATCTGGCAGAAAATTTGTTAGATCTCTCTCCTGGGAGAGATATACCTCAGCTCTTGAATAACTCTCCTGGTCATAGAAGTCAAATTCCAAGCTTTTCATCCAACATTCATAAAGCTAAATAAATGTTACATAAACCTAAGTTCTCTATCTTGGATAAGACAAAGTAAAACCATGACTTGAGAAGGTTTTCATTGAGGACAGAGACAACTTCAGATATTCTAAGCCTATGAAATTGGTCATGATTCAGGCAACTTGCCAAGGAAGCAGGTAATACCTAGGTGGGAGGTGGAATGAATAAGAACTTGCACTAAGATTCCATTCCATCAGGTGCAGCTGGTGACTTTGGAGGCCCAGAGCAGGCAGTGGGAGAGAGAAGACCAGAGCAGGGGAGGGATGTGATGAGCTGGAGGGTAGAGGGAGGGATTATGTGTTGTCCTGCTGTCACCTCCCACCCCACTGTGACCCTTTAGTGATGTGGGCCCAGGTTTGTGATGCAAGTGGGTTTGAAGCCAGAGGGGACTCAGAGTGCTCAGTTGCCTGAGTGCAACCGCTGTATCCAGAAGATGGAGGAGATTCTCTTTCTGCTGGAACAGAAAAGTGCTTCCTGGCTGACCTACCAATACCCCACCTGGTTCACTGTTTTGACCTTGGGCATCCTGTATGGAGTGGGTTGCTTCTTCCTGGTCCTCCCCTTCCTTCCAAATACTCCACCTGTGCGACCACCCAGGAAAAGGATAAAGGTAAGAAATTCTCAACCCAGCCATAGGAGAGATTGATTTTTCCTTGTTTTATAAATTTTTCCTTTCGTAATTAATTTCCTGATAGGGGAAATCTCAAGAAAGAAGAGACCATCAGCCCTGGCTTTGGAATATTGATGAGGGCTGGTGCGTCCTTACTCACTGTTAGGACTTTGTTCACTGCATTGGTATCATTTTATCCTTGCCGGCTTATGTTGATTTTCATTATTTCTGTTGGCTTTCCCTGTTTGTGAAGCACAGGAGGCGTGGATGCATCATGATCATGGACACAAGGGTTGACAGAGTTGCAGGTGGAGAGATCTCATGGCAGAGGGAGGGATTGTGAGATCAGCAGTGTGGAGAACTTCCCCATCGGGAAGCTAGGGAGTGAAGGGGGATTTATTTCAAGACGAAAAAATGAAGGAGGCCAGAGGGGACAGAGAGCTTTAGACCTGACTGTGATTACACAACTCCTTTTGAAGGCAATTTAACCATGGAGGGGGGGGGGTGTTGTTCTAAAATGGATATGGTAATCATTGATTGTACCATTGCCCTTGATCTGATTGAACGACTGAACTATTGACTCGTATGATATGTAAATCATTTGCCAGTCAGATGAGCATTCAAAAATATTTCTCTTTGAAGATCTCAGACCTCCCATCTCTAGTTGTTATAGAGGGCAATAGGTAAAAATCCCCAATATAGTGACGCAGTGGCTAAGGACTAGATGACTAGACATTTCAAAGGGCAGCTCTCATCACTGGGTCCTCAGTCTCTTTCCTTGAGCTCCAGTCTCTGGGCCAAGGCTCCTTTTCTGTCTGGGCTAATTGAGAAAGCATGGCTGACCCCGGGGAGGAAGTGGTCAAGGGCTGGCCCAGAGCTTCAGCCTCCATAATCAAAATCTTGCCCACCAGAACACTGAGTGCTGAGAGTGTGTGCTCTCCGTGAGCAGAGGAAGGCTGACGGAAGAAATGCACTCTAGGTCTCACACAGAAGCTGGTTTCTGGGCTTTAGTCATTCCATGGAGATTGTCATTCTTCTAATCACCAGTAAATGCCTGCAGTTTGTCACAAAGAACAGATGCAGGATTGGATTCCAGCCTGACTTTCTCTCTTGTGCCCCAGCCTCAGGTGGAGACAAGGAGAAGCAGCAGGTCAAGGGACAAAGGTGACGCTCTGAAAGGTAAGGTTCTGCCCATTCAACCAAGCTCTGTAAGCTCTCCTGTCCCCTCCTCTGCAGGATGCCAGTGGCAACAGCCCGTCTCTCTCAGGTAATAATCCTGAACAAAAGGATACTGTGGATGGAAACAGAACCCAGATATTTCCCAGATGTACAGGAGGGGCCTAGGATGGGATGAAGGCTGGCCAAGGTAGGACCCAGTAGGGGGCAGTGGGGGTGTCAGGAGCAGATTCTGGTGGATTTGGAGGTGGAACATTGAGGGGTAACTGCGATAAGCTGTGTAACTTTGCCAAGGTTCAGATTGCTCACTGAGACCCCACAGACAATATTGGAAACCGATGCTCCTTGAAATGCCAAAGCACCTCCTGCCCGTGGGAGTAAGCTATCATTTGACCTTGAGCTCTGGAGAGTCCAACGTCCTAAGTGCACAGCCCGTGTGACATTCCTTTCGGTCCTCTGGGAGGGCTGCACCATAACGGTTCTCTTGATTTCCAGTTTTCCGAAGCTTCCTGCAAGAACTATATGGCGCTCAGAACCTGCGTTTGCGTCTTAGGCAGAAGTAAGTAACCTTCCTGCTTCACCGCGGGGTGCATCTTCCAACCAGGGTGCCTGTGTGGCCTCGGGCTGCAGAGCAGCTGGGATGCGCTGGTTTGGGGGACACTTTCAGGGATGGGCAGAGAATGACAGGAGTCCCGGGCAGTGGGGTGGGGCAGGAAGAGCAGGCCATCAAGGCTTGGGGAGGGGCTGAGCTTGCACCGACCCTTGCTAGCCTGCTAGGTCTCTTGCCCCTTCAGTCCTGGCTGTAATCTGGTCCTTCTGTCTCCTGCAGCCACTTGGGAAACCCACTTGACACTGGCAGCTTTGGTCAACAGAAAGCTCAAGCCCTCTCTGGTAGCTGGCGAAATAGAGGTACGGCTGAAGTCCACGTCGGTACGCGCGCCCCACACGGTTCTGCGGCTCATCCATTCCGGACACCTAGGTCTCAGAACTCCACCCTTCCACGGGCCCAGATGTGCATCTCAACTTCTCAAGTCTTACCCGCCTTGAGTCAATCACCAAACTGCGCACATTCCCATGAACCTGACAGTCTTTCACCCACACCACTGGCTCTTCCCTCACCCAGTGCCAAACCCCCGGATTCAAAGGCCTACCTGCAGCCTCCAAGCACTCTCTGGGACTCACCAGCCCCGCACCCCACAGGGACTCATTCTCAGAATGACTTGTTGGCAAGGCCCAGGCAGAGCCCATCTCCACACAACCGCTGCTCCACACCTGCCATGGCAGCCATCACAAGTCAGGATCCCAAAGGCCTCCCTACGGCCTCCCCACCCCAGTGTTGGGCAGCTGCCAAGAACTTACAGCTTCCCTCCTTGGAATACTTTGGGTCTCTGAAAGAGCACTCTACCTGGCACCCCCAAGAAGACACCTTTCGGGAAGGACCCACAAAGAGGCAGGGGGAAGTAGGGAGGCCCACCTTGCTCAACCCCAATGTCCACAAGCTGCTGGAAATAGAAATCACAAAGGCAGAGAAATGGAATATTTGGGAAGAAAAAGGAAAGGGTGTATCAGAATACCATCTGCAGGCCTTAAATATGTTGAAGGCACTCGATGGGGAGCAGATCACTGCACCTCCCCAGCCCTTCTGGAATGCCAGCATCAAAGCAGAGCAGATACCCAGCGCTCAGAAGCATTTTCCACAAAAATTCAGTGAGTTTTTCTGGGGTCTACCTTTTCTGCACAGCGAGTCTCTGGCAGCTGCTCTCAGGGTCTCTGGATCTACCCTAGAGTTTCCCACTGTCTTATTTAATGAAATTCCTAATGCCTTACCAGCTCAAATGCAAGCTAAAGAGTACCCACTCTTGTTGCAACGTCACTCCTTGCCCTACACTGAAGGCCGATTCCAACTTTTACTTCCAACTGCATGCCAAGCCCAGGCCCCACCGCCGGCTACAGTCCTGACTCCGCCCGGTCCACAGCCCCGTGGCCCACTCGCAGTACCTTTTCCTCCTCCTCACAAGAGTCCCTGTGATGAATCCTGTCTTACCGTCCACACTAAGTCCCAATCACGCATTCCAAATTCACTTCAACAGCTGGAAAGCCATTTTTTAAAGAAACAACAGGAAAGTGAGAGTTCTTTACCCTTTATGATACCACCACCCCAGGAAGCTTTTTGTCTTCGCAAACCCACTCATCCCCAGGACAATCAGAAGGTCCAGACCCCAAAGACAGACCCCAAGCTTCCTGGCTGCTTGAAGCAATCGGAGCTCCACCGCCAAGAGAACTTCCCTCAATTGCAGGGGCCCCTCGGCAATGGGACTCTTGAGTCTCTGACACTAAAGCAGCCTCAGGAAAAATGGCCAGGGACTTGTCTGGATATGAAGCAGCCCGAATGCTCCTGCTCAACACCTGGAGACAAGCAGGGGAAGAATGTAATGAAGACGGTGTCCCCAGGAAGATGCACACACCCTGGACCGTCGCCTGCGTGCTGCAGAGCCGGTGTCCAGCTGAGGAACAACTCGGTCAATGGACAAGGGAATTACTTGAGGAAAATATCCAAATGTAATCTATCTCTCTGTGGATCAGGAAACTACTGCCCAAAAGGAACTCCGGGAGCCGACTCAAAGGAGTTAAGTGATTTGAGGATACACAAGGGGATTAACGCAGGAACTTACACCCTAAGGGGTCCAAATA
Source organism: Tenrec ecaudatus (assembly GCF_050624435.1). NCBI lineage: Eukaryota > Metazoa > Chordata > Mammalia > Afrosoricida > Tenrecidae > Tenrec > Tenrec ecaudatus. The sequence continues at coordinate 120,770 of NW_027459499.1, forward strand.
AAATCCTACTGGAAAACACCCTGAATGTCCACATGTGCAGGAAGGTGGAGCAGATTAGAAAGGATCAGATCCCTGGCATTGTTTGCCGTTCATGTCTTGCGACCACGCACGCTTTGTCTATTTCCCTGACCCACCCACATGTTGTCAATGTGGCCTCCTGGGGAGAGCTGGAAGATCTGAACACAACGCAGAGCCTTTCCTTTCTCAGCCCGGGCACTCAACAGGTGCTGGACTCGCATATCGTAAGGCTCCAAATGAGGCAGAGGTGGTGCATGCCCCTCAAAGTCCTTGAGCCCACAAACCTCTGTAGGACAAGAAAAGACAACGCAATGTCCTTTCCAAAGTCCACCTGCTTAGCCACCCCTAAGTATTGAACTAACCTAGTAACTGAGGCTGCCAAGGTCCTGGGAGAACCCTGTCAGGCAGACTGGGGAGAGAGAGTGACCACAAAGAAATCAAGCCCTACCCTGGAGAGTCCTTTTGCTGATTGCTCCCCTACAGAGGAGCCTGTTCAGGGAACCCCAGCCTACCCCCCACTTGATAATGACAGTGGATGCTCATTGGCCCTCAGGCAGCCGTTTCCAGCCTTCATGCCCAGTATCCTTGGCAGAACCTTCCAGAATGAAAGTGTCCAGAGAGAGAGAGCCTAGAGCAAACCTCAAATCCAGTACTGACCAGCAAGGGGTCAAGGAAAGAGGGTGCTAGTTGTGCCCCAGGAGGCCCCAGATTGGAAGTGAACTCTGAATGTCCATCTTCAAGAGCCAAAGAGACAGGGTTGGTGGTGGTCAAGAAGTCCTCTTCAATAGAGCTAGACGATAGAGACACTTTCAAAACCAGTGTGCTGGCAAAATCTCAAACCAATGATGTGGACCCGGGGGTGCTTCGAGGCTCTAGGATGTAGTAAAAGTTTCCTGCTACCTGGAAAGTGTGCTCCAGTTCCTGAAAAGCCAAGCCTTACAGCACGAGTGTGCAGTGAGATTAAGCTCCAGGTGGAGGTAGAGGCAGAGGATGGTTCTCCATGCTGTCCTGTTGACGGGCTCCTTCAGGACTGCACCACTGATGTGCTCACTGCCACCAATGTTTTGCCTTCTCAGGTGGTCCATTGCCGCCCCCAGCATTTGTTCACTGGGGATAAGCCAATATGTCAAGGGCCAAGTGGCTTCGTGGTGGCTAGAGCAAGTTACATGGGGCAGCAGAAGCTCAAAAGCCCCAACCTTCAGGACCCCTCGACAAGGAGAAGGAAGGATGCTGTTCCCACTGACAAGAGGGAGACTCATAAATGGCCCAATCCAGAAGAGCATGGAAAAGGATTAGCGGGAAGAGGCATCTCCCAAGTCTGTGGGTTAAGCCAGCCTGTGCAAGACAAGGCATTGGCTGAGTGCCTTGAGATCAAGTCCTCACAGCTCCCACCAGAGAAGGGACAGCTTCCTGCTGAGGGCCACAGCAAAAAATGGAGGAAGCACTTTGTCCAGTGGATTTGCTCCAGCAAAAAATCTACAGGACACGGTGATCCTTTGCAAAAAGGAAAGCCCGTATTACCCTGTGGTCACAGCCTTGGGCCCCTTCAAAGACAACCAGTGTCTCCTAACAAGGTCACGGAGGCTCAGGTGCTCACGACAGATGTTGGCCAAGTCCTAGAGGGGACACCAGGCTGTCATCAGGAGTATCTTGCGTCAACGTTATGTCCACGAAAAGAAGCGCAGGCCTCAGTTAATGGATGTTCCTCCAGCTGCAGGGCTCCTTTCTTTGTAGAACACAGGAGAGTGGCAAGTGTGAGACCCTGCCTCCACCAGGCGATACCTGACTGCCAGAGCCTTCCCACCACGAGCACCTGTATCAGGGATGTATTCACAAATTTCTGTCCGTTCAGGGGATTCAATATCAGAAGCCACACTCAGGCATTGCCCCCCAGGGTGTTTGTGTGCCCAGTCAGCTTGCAGCAGCAGAGGCGGAGGAGGTGGGCTTACTCCAGTTACCCTTACCACTGCCCACGTCACTGTCTTCGAGAATATGTCTTATCTGGCAAATTAGAAGACGCTTCTTCTGCTCTGATTAGTAGGAAAGTATCCATGCCAGCCACTTTAGCCTGTTCTGCACAGGCTAATGGCTTCTCTCAGCCATGATATTCATTGTTCCATAATAGAGATTTTCCCCCTCCTACATTAAAGTGTGACTTCTGTGCTGCATGGCGGGATCTAGAGGGGGTGTCATGTGTGTTAGTCTGTGTAGACTAGAGAAACAAAATTCATACACTCATATTTTATGAGTTTTATATAAAGGTTAAGTGAACATTGAAAAGCATCCCAACCCAGTTCAATCTAAGACCACCAGTCCAATAGTATCCCATGTGTCTGACACCAATCTACAAAGTCCTCCTCACAATCCAAAAACACACGGGGAGACAATGACTGCAGGAGGAAATTGTAGTCCGTGCGCTGGCAGGTTCTCCATGAGGCTGCTGCAGAAACCAGGGCTGCAACAGGGTAGGTCCATGCGGCTTCTCCTCAGGGATCTCCCAGGAAATGAGTCTTTCCAGCTGCTTTAGGGACCTAACAAATGCATATCCACCCTGGTGGCACTATCAGAGAGCAAGAGACCAGAAAGGCTAGGCTCACAGAGCCATTGATCTCCCTGCCCTTCAATTAACCCCACATGAGTTCATTGACGAGGTTGGCATAATATACCTTTAACTATGTTAGATACTGCGTCTCCTTCTCTGAGTGCTAGCTCTGACTTCTCAAAGGGCAGGGCTCTGGAGGAGGTTTTCAGCAGTGTTTCCCACCCACTTCCATCCCAAGTTCTTCATTTTGCACCTCTTATGATTTATGGTAACACCCCTACTGTGAAAACCTCAGAAGGTCCCAACACAGTGAAGAATGTTCCCTGGTGCCATTACTTTGTCTTCAACGTTATGTGGCTGCAGTTGATAGGTTTTGAGAGGCGCAATCCAGCCAAGAAATTCCATCGAGGGTCCAGAAGAGGTTTAGACCAAAGTAGCGTCTCATGGTACCAAGCAGGCATGAGACATGTGGCGGCCTGTCTAAGTCCCACATGTGCATTTGATGAAGGCTGCCAAGTTTGGCATGGAGGTTCCGCCTCAATACACCTGTCACAAAATGCGAAATGACATATTTTGCTACCTTTGCCTCTCTCCCAGCCTAGGGTAACCTCCAGGATGGAAGTCCCAGGTCTGACACATGTGGGTGGGAACTGCTAGGGAGGCTGCCAGCGGGGGACTCTGCTCACCCACTGCACCAAGGGAAAATCCGGTTCACAGCTCACATGCCTTCCTCTGTATATAAACCCGGAGAAGGAGCAACAGCTTAGGCTGAGTGGTACAGGATGAGCGTCTGTGTAATAACCACTAATGGTTAGGCACCATGGACACAGGGTAGGGAAGGATACAGTGAAGAAGAATATGAAGCGTTGGACATAGCAAAGGGGGCCAAAGAGCATGAGGATCCCCAGAAATGACGCAAGACACAAGCGGAGCTAACACAGGCTTACAAAGGGGAATCGGCCAGGTGCTTCACCCCAGCTTTAGCTAGCTGCCCCCACAGCAGAACTTTATCTCCTACAGAGAGCACTGGGTTGGATAGCAAAGGCACAGCTTTCAAGCAGGGAAGGTTACTTTCTCAATACTATCTTTAGTGGGGCGACAAACTGTTATTTTACTTGATTTCCATCTCCTGACTGGGGGAAGGATGAGTTGATAGCCAGGGTGGGGTAGAGTGGGGATGAGTCAATAACAGGGTGCCAGGACTCAGGAAACATGACCCCAGGCTTTTGGGCTTCACACATGCATACACACACGCGTCCGCGCTCTAGGAATGTTCTCACGAAACATGACCGCAGGCTGGTGGTCTTCACATGCACACACACGCGTGCGCACACACACACATACATGCTCTAGGAATGTTCTCAGCAAACATGACCCCAGGCTGGGGGTCTTCACACACACACACACACACACACACACACACACACACGCACACACACACACACACGCTCTAGGAATGTTCTCAGGAAACATGATCCCAGGCTGGTGGTTTTCACACACACACTCACGCGCACACTCTAGGAATGTTCTCAGGAAACATGACCCCAGGCTGGTGATCTTCACACACACGCACACACACACACACACACACACGCGTGCACGTGCTCTAGGAATGTTCTCCGGAGAGAGTGGCTTCTAAGGACTGAGTGCTGCAAAGAAAGTCACAACTGGGAGCAGCCTTCCCTTCCCCTAGAGACTCCTGGGAAATCAGGATGTGCACGGAGATTAGACATCACCTGTCTTGATAAGGGAAACCAGTTCAATAGTGGTCAGTGTTTCCTCTGTGCTTCTAACACAGGGTTTTATTTCCTGGGCACCAGATTATAGAAGAAGGCAGGAGGGCCCCCCAAAATATGATTAGTTGATCCGCTAGAGTAAATTCTCATGTGCTTAAAAGAACACCCCTGGTGGGCCAGGGTTTACTGTTTACTGAACTAAACAGTAAAGGATGGCGAGGAAGACATCCACTGAGCCTTGACCTCCATGCCTCAGTCAGGACACCAAGTGTGTGTGTGGGGTGGGTGGGGACTGACACCAGTGGTGGAGGAGGGAAGTGGACATAGGCCCCAGAGACTGCTGGTACAGCAGCATGATGTTGTTTCTGGAGTCCTGATTGTGCCAAGGCAGCCTCTGGAGTGACTGTGGCAGTAAAAAATCAGATTCTGGATCTGCAGAGCCTGGATCTGGGGCCTCTTGGGTAGCAGGTAGCTTGGGTGTGTTCCTAGAGAGAGTGAAGAGCTGGACACCGGACTCCCCGCTGCTGAACCCTACCGTTCGTGCTAGGTAAGTGCACGGAGATGGAGAGAAGACCCTGAAAGAACAGCAAGGGGTGCATGGACCAAGCCCCTTCCCTTTCCCCTGCCACCAGGTCCTCTTATATGGTGCTGTGAGGTCAAACAAAGGGAAGCCCACTCAGACCTGCAGAGACCTCAGCGAAACAACTGCCCCCCGCCCCCCACAATTCAGCAGACATCTCACAAGGACACTCACACATACCCGAGAGAGAAACCTCACACACATACTTCCTTGGAGACTTCCAGAGAGACTCAGAGGCCTCGCACAGAGACTTCATATGAAGTTCTCAGCATCCTTTATGGAGACTTCTCAGAGACCCCACAGGGACCTCACACAAAGCCCTCCCACATAGCTCACTGCCAGCACGGGAGAATTAGCAGCCGCTGTCCACCCCTGAGCTCCTGGAAACTTTCACACATTGTCTGCAGTGCCCCCCATGCTTGTGCATCTTTGTCCTCATAGCCTTGCTTGGGAACAACAGAATCACAAACTGCACGTAGTTGTGTGCAAATTTTTTCCACTGAAACGTTTTCACTAGCCTGAACTCTGAAGTGTAGTTTACAATTGAAATACAAGTAAAACTGCCAACACCAAATGAGAGTGTGATTTTAGATGGTGTGCAGTCAAATGTCGTACGCCACACTTTTACTTTTGCTTCGGACAAATTCTCTAATTGGTGGGGAAGTGACTGACTACTTTGGAAGCAACAGAACAGTCCATCAAATGGGCTTCAGGACTCAAATATATAAATAGACATCTGATCTGAACTCAAACTCATTCCCCAAGGGGCTCATGAACCTAATTTTTTTGGAAGAGTGAAGGAACCCACATGAAAATAACAAAATGTACATCACATTGTGTCTGTCTGGCTTAATTTCTCAATGAAACAGCTGTCATATCTGAAGATATTCAGGGCAACATTCCTTTTATAGCTCTGTCGACATAATTAATATGATTTTTCTGTGAAATGTAATATTTCTAAGTTATGCAAAGTCCTAATGTTTATCTACCACAACAAACTGATAATATTTCGAAGGATGAAGAAATAGATCAAGAAATAATAATTAATGAAATACACATTTTCAGGTAGTACCATTTACAATAGCCAAGCGTAAATGAAAATATCTATATCTATACTTGAATAAAAAAACAACAGATTTATATGAGGAAAACTACAGAAATTACAAGAAATCAAGTGTGACCTCAGCAAATGGGATAATATCCCATGCTCCTTGACCAGACGACTCAATGTAGTACAGTTATCAGTTCTACTCAAGGCACTAGACAAGTTTAATTCACTCCTGATAAAATTACCCTCATCTTTCTTCAAAGAATTGCAAAACCACTGATTACTAACTTCATATGGTAAGGGCATAGGTCAGGGGTTGAACCTACAAACTTCTCCTTGGTAGAAAGATAAAACTGTTCTCATAAAAGACTTGTAGGCTGGCTTTGAGTTGGAATTTTGGGGTCATTTAGGATTTTTTTGTGGCATGTGATTTTTAGGGCTTTAAGGTCATTTGGGGTCATTTAATTTTTTTGCGCATTAGGGTGGTTTGGGCTTTAAGGGTGTTTTATAAGGTTTAAGGGAGTTTTTAAGGGATTTACGGGTGATTTTTTGGAGTGTATAGGTATTTTTTAGCAGGTAGGGGTGTTTTTAGTGATCTTACAGGGTTTCTTAGAGATTTTAGGGTATTTTAAAATATTTTATGTGTTTTTCCCCAGCATTTTATGTTTTGTTGGGGCTTTCATGTTGTCTTCAGGGCATTTATGTGGTTTTGGAAGTTCATGGTTTGGGAATCTTCTAGGGATATGATTTGGAAGTTCCACATGTTTTGGGAGGCATTTAGTGTGTTATTTGTGGCTTCAGAGTGTTATTTGAATTTTAGGGAATATTATGGCTTTTCAGACATTTTAAGGCTTTTAGGGTGATTTTAGTGTTTAAGGGTGTTTATTAGGCTTATATGTGTTTTTATGGCTTTTAGTGTTTTGTTAAAATTTTAGGGTGCTTCTTAAGGCATTAGAGTGTTTGCGGGGATTAGGTTTTGGTTTTCAGGGCTTTAGGGTTTTGTTGGATTATTTTTTGCTTTCATGGTGAATTCATGTCTATTAGGCTGTTGGACTTTTACAGGGTTTTATAGTGCTTCGGGTTGCTTTGTAGGGATGTTCTTGGGGTTTTAAAAGACTTTTAGCGTGTTTTTAGGGCTTCACGTGTTCTTTATTTTGCGTTTTAAGGCATTTGCATAATATTAGGGCATTTATTATGTTTTCGGGACGTAAGGAGTTTTTTTTAAGACTTATGGCGCATTAGGGTGTTTTAGAAAGCCTTTTACCATGTATTTAATGGTCTTAAGATGTTTTAGAGGGTCTTTAGGGGTGGTCTTAGCATTTTAGAAATATTTTAGACGTTTTAGGGTTTTTAAGGCATTTATAGTGTTTTTACGACTTTTAAGGTGTTTTTAGAACACGCCTGACAGGTACACACTATTTCAATCAGGCTCTGGTTAGTGCCTCTCAATCAATTGGTGACATGGGAGTCTGGATAATGGATTACCTTTACTCTGCAGATGAGAAAACTCACTCAAAAAGACACAGGTGTTGACCCACAGGCACACAACTGGTTAACAACAAAGACATATTCACAACCAGTGTTGGGAGCCAGAGCCCTAAGCCCCACATACCTGTCCCCAGCCAAACAGTCAATCTATCCTGAACCATCAAATGATCTGAGCAGATCCTCCCACCCAACTCACCTTCCCATGCCAAATATTTTATTTCAGAAGGTGGCAGTGAATCTGCAGCTCTGAGAGAGGGACATATCTGATCGGAGCACATGGAGCAGATGAAGGGGGAGGAGGGGAATGTGGAGCACATCCTGGCACACCAGGACTTGAGGATGATGTTCCCACTCAGAGAATCCAGTCCACATAGAAGACCACATGGCCAGCCCCACGATGAGACAAGACACCCCTCAAAGACCCATAGCCTTAGAGGGGACAACACTGAAGACACAGTGTGGGAAATGCGCCCGAACTAATCCTGCCACACCGAGGCATAACACTAAGGGGGTACAGCAGAAGAGCAAGAAAACGAAGCATCAAGGTACCCAGGGAATGCCAAAGGATGACTTTGAGGCCAGTACTTGGTACACCAACAGACTGGACTGGAAAACACTCTTAAAGGCCAACAAACCGACCTTGAACTAACGATGAGCCACTTCTTTCTTGTTGAGTTGTTTTCATTCATTGTCATTGGATTTTGGTTGTTTTGTTGCTTTTAGTGCTTGGTTTTGCTCTGTCTTGTTTTGTGTATGTTATTACATCTACAGGTCTGTCTAAATAAGATAGGCTGGACGAACAATCTGGAGGAGAGAAAACAGGACCAACACTTCTGGGGAGACATGGGAGAGAGGGAGGTGTGGGGAAAGGTAGTGGTGTTAAGAAACCCAGAGAAAAGGGAAGAACAGGTGATGCAAATCGGTGGTGAGGGGGATGTAGGAGGCCTGGTAGGGAGTGATCAAGGGAAATGGAACCAATGGAACCAAGAGGAATTACTGAATTACTGAAGCACAAATGAAAAGTGAGCATGGCAGTGGGCCCAAGAGGCAAATCAAAGGGAATAGAAAAGCAAGCTAGGAAGCAAGGGTCAATTATAGAGGTTTAAAAAAAGGCATGTACATATTTAAATATATGAGCATGGGGAAATAGATCTATGTCCCTATATTTATAGGTTTTGTATTAAGGTAGCAGATGGACATTGGGCCACTGCTCAAGGACTCCCTCGTTGCAAAAATACTGTTCTATTAAATTGGCATTCTATGATGCTCACCTTCCCTACACGATCACTGAACACAAAGCAGGTACATAAGCAAATGTGGTGAAGAAAGCTAATGGTGCCCAGCTATCAAATATATAGCATGTGAGGTCTTAAAGGCTTAAAGGAAAACAAGCGCCCATCTAGCTCAGAAGAAACAAAGCCCACATGGAAGAAGCACACCAGCTTGTGTGATCATGAGGTTTTGAAAAGATTTGGTAGCAGGCATCATCAGAACAAAAAAAATCTTATCATTGCGAATGAGCGGGGAGTGCTGGGTACAGACACAAAGCCCATTTACAGTCCTCTGGACATCCCTAACAGAAGGGTGTCAGGGAGGAGATAAACCAAGACAGGTACCAGATAATAACGATGAAACACAGCTTTCCCCTAGTTCCTACATGTTTCCTATCTCCCACTATCATGATCCCAATTCTAATTTACAAATCAGGCTAGACTAGAGAATGTACACTTGGACAGATAGGAACAGGAAACATGGGGAATCCAGGGTGGATGAGCCCTTGAGGACCAGTGTTATGAGTGCAGACTCGGGAAGGGTGGAGGGAGGGTAGGTTGGAAAACGGAAACCGTATACAGGGATCTACATTTAACCTCAACAGAAAAGTGGGTGAAGGAACATCAGACAGTGCAAGATATGAGAAAATAATTAGTAAATTATCAAGGGTAGCTCGAATGGAGGGGGAAAAATGAGGAGCTGAGGCCAGGGGCTTGGGTGGGGTGGAGAGTGGATATTTTGAGAATAATGAGGGCAATGAATGTACAAATGTGCTTTACACAACCGATGTATATATGCATTGTGGTTAGTGTTGCATGAACAATTTAAAAAAAGGTCTGGACAGAGGGCACATGCAAGGATGATCTCAGGCTGGATTAGATCAGCAAAATCACCTCCTGGAGTTGCCTCACCCTGTGTCTATTCCTGAGTCAGGCATGAAGCTTAGGGCCCATAGTCCCAGGAGCTGGACAGGGAGGGAGGCGGGGTTCTGAGGTCATTCCATAGGGGCAATGGCCCTCCTGTCCTGCCGGGCCCACCCTCCTTTGTAATCCTGCTGGCTGGAGCACGGCTTTCATGGAGTCCACACCATGGGAGCTCTACTACTCATGGGGGATTGGCAGGAAGCCTCTGCTTATGCGCACACACCACCACCTAGCTGGAGGATCTCTGTGAACAAAGCCTGAGGCAGACAACAAGCCCACTAATTGATGCTGTAAGAGATACAATCAGCATCCAGAAACCTGCAACTGGGAGTAAGAGGCAGCATACTTGGCCCCAGCCACTCCCACTGCCATCTTCAAGGAGTGACATTCTAAAGCAGAGGGTTTTCAAAAGGCACTGCCAGGACTGTGGAATGAGCAGCTCATTTGTGGACATGGATACTGTGTGATCCAGAAGTATTACCTCTTCCTTTCCATTCAGGTGAGACAAAAAAAAAGTTCCAAATAGAAAGCCATGCATCTAAACAGTATCCAATAGCCACTCATGTGCAGTGCTGCTGCCTCCAAAGAGCTTTCCTAGGTTTTTCTCTCTGTGGACAGATATACCTTGGTCCTTGGCTCTGCATGAGAAAGAATTCACGCCAAAGCCAGGTTTGTGATCCAATTGTGTTTTAGGAGAGATAGGGAGGCATGGTAGGCAACCCTGGTGGACCCCAGTGGCTGAATTGAATTTACTTGGCCTAGGTGGGTCAATGTGGGTGCAGCACCCACCCAGGTGTACCTGGCCTTCCTGACTGGAAACCTGGACCTCTGAGCACGCTCGGTGTGCCACTCTTTCCTGGGTGGCTAGCTTGGCCCTCTGAGCATGTATCATGGACAACCTAGTCCCTATGCTAGCTACCTAAAATTTACACCCTGAAGAGATATGGACCCAAATCTTTGGGGTACAAGGCGACGACATCTTTAGGTCCTTCCTGCTGGCAAAAGGGTGAAGTGGGGCTTTGGGTCCATACCCTTTCTACTCTGCTGGGAGGGGTTGTCCATTCAGGTCTAGGATGGATAAGGTTGAGGTGGTCCAGGAGATGGTGGTCCTAGAGGTGGCACACTTGGTTCAGAGGGCTTGGTAACTTGAGAACTTCTGGAAAAACAAACAAACGGACAAAAGGGTGAACAGTTTAACTGAGGCAAGGCTAGGCTTGTGAGGTGGCAGTGCCCTTGAAATTAGGTGAGTGTCACAGGAAACAAAAAAAATCTTAGGATTATCAGGCATGTGTGTTTGTTCGTTCTAAGTATAGGCACGGGAGTAAAAGCATCCACAATTTCCCCTATGAGGGTACAGGGTTTGGGAACTACTGGGTGCACTGAGATCACTGTTTCATTTATGATCCTAATGTTTGGACCCACTGCTAAGAACCATGCTTCTATTTAATCCTATTATCCCTCAATTATTAACTTTGGTCAAACAAATTTTGTTTTCATTAATTACTTTCATAGTTATCTATCTATCTATCTATACACACACATTTAATTGAATGGAATGAAAAGGTCATGCGTTATAGCGTTAAATTGTAATATTGGAATACTACAGCGGGAGTCAACAGGGATCAAAAGAAAGTAAGTGTCTGAGTCATTTTTAATTTTCTTGGCTTCAAATTGAATAAAAGACTTGTAAATTACCCAGAGACCAAATTCCCATGGTGCCTCCTACAACGGGTAGAATGTTCAGGGATGTTTCAGGGCTGGGAGATTAGTAACCCCTAAGTCCAGGATCCCTTAGGGCAGGGGTCCTCAAACTGTTTACACAGGGGGCCAGTTCACTGTCCCTCAGACCGTTGGAGCACCAGACTATAGTTAAAAAAAACCAAACTATGAACAAATTCCTATGCACATTGCACGAATCGGCTACTAAGTAGGACATGCAGAGGCAGCAAAAACACCCTGAGGGTGGGATAAATGTCGTCAGGCCACATGTGCCCCACGGGCCACAGTTTGAGGATGCCTGCCTTAGGGGTTCCTGGGTGCACTGGGGATGAAGGTCTCTACTGCTCCTCAAAAGGAGAAATGCTGTAACTTCTGGCATTTCGGCCCACTTTCCAATCACTTTACAAAACTGTTCCAGGTGAATCAGGGTTAGAAGGGAAAGTGTACCATTCTCTGGCCACCATTCTCCTTTCTCAAATAAAGTTGCATAGTGTATCAGCTTTTGTTTGTCTAGCCTCTGTGTCAACTCTATCCCAATTGGACAGGATTCATGCAAGGGGGCAATTCCTGAGTATGAAGCTGCTAAGTCCCATCTAGAAAGCACAAAAGAAGGCTATGTAGAGCTTGCTGCCTCAAGGTCAATAAACCCCACTTGAGAGCGAGCCCTTTATTGCCCTGAATCTGTTGCCTCAGGAAGATGCCCCAGCAAGAAGTAAGGGATCAAAGACAACTCACTGAGGTCGACTTTAAGTCCAACCATTATTCTAGACAAGCTAGGAGAACCACTGCTTGGAATGGCCCCACGGCCCTCCAAGATGCCTGCTGGCGGGAGCAGACTCTCAAATCTCTGAAGGGAAGGGGCATCTGGAAGCTCAGGGAACCTTAAGGGAATTGGAATTTCTGTCTGGAACATCGTGGCAGTGGAACTGTGTAGTAAGAGCTTTCCCCAAAAGTGCCTTAAGCAGCAACACTGAAAGCCTAAAGGTAACAGTTACACAGGAAGGGTTCCATATGCCATTGGCCTAAGCCTGGGCCACGGAAAACCAGCCTGTAACAAGGAACAAACCTACACTGGTAGAACACTAACACTATAACGCCTCAAGTTTTAAATTCAGGAAATAATTTTAAACATTTTTATTCTTTACTTTCATAGTTATCAATATGTATATATGGCATTCAAATATATAAAACGTGCAATGTTTTTGAAATGTAACCAAATTGTCACATTGATAATTTATAAGTTTGGTACTAGATAAGTTTCAATTAAATGTTATAAAAATGTTGTGCTGGGCATTATAGGGCTAAAGCAGCTTGTTTGAAAAGCCAGGAGAAAGGGAATGGAGGGGAAAAGGGAAATATTTGGCTCCCAGGACAAGGCAGGGCTAACTCCCAGGTCTATTCAATCAGCTCCCTAGGCAGTGCCCTTCCACATGTTTGGGCTGGTGGGCACCATCTTGGCCAGGGTCACAGGCCCCGTTTCCCCATGGCCACAATGGCGGCTATATAGGATCTCTGGGAAAAGCTTAAACAGCCTTGACAAGAGTGAAGCCATTATGAGCTGACAGAAGGCACCATGTAAAGTAAATAAAGTAGCTATGAACTGTAAATGAACTAGCTGATATAGGGGAGGTAGGCTGTGCAGATGTGCCCAAGGGAATGTCCCAAAGGATATGGATGCTCAGAAGATTCGCGAGAGCGACCAGAGCAGTCTTTGTTCAACTAAGAATGACTAACTGCAACACCCTGCTTCTCTACTCTGCCTGCTTGCACACCTGCACATTGCAAAAGTATAAAAACCTTTGGTCAATTAGACTGGGGCTGCTCAGGAAAAAAAACTTTTTCTGTTGAACTTGCCAGCGGTCGGAGTAGTTTTCTTTCTGGGAATGGAGAGTGGCTACAACATTTCGAGGTGCACCGAGATCCAATTGCCACTGTCTGGGCTTGCTTAGAAAGGAAACCTCCTTAACAGGAGTGCTCTCCCCAGAACTACGGATTTCTGATTTCTCTAGGCCAGGGGTCCTTAAACTCTTTAAACAGGGACCAGTTCACTGTCCCTCTGATCAGTTGGAGGGCCGAACTATCGTTTCAATAAAACTATGAACAAATTCCTATGCTTCCTGCACATACCTTATTTTGAAGTTTAAAAAAAACACACAAACAAACGGGGCACAAACACTCGGCGGACAGGATCAAGGTCCTCGGCTATCCGCATGTGGCTCACAGGCTATTGTTTGAGGACCCCTGCTCTAGGCGCTCACAAAGAGAATGTAGTTTCAGCCCTAAAGCCTGGAGACTCCGCAATTTGTTTAAAGGTGATTGGACAGAAGGAGTTCCTGATTTGCCCATGCAAGACTCGTTTTCCCTTCCCCTATTTCTCAGAGTTCATAGTTATGTTTATGGGGAACCAGGACATCCCTATCTGATCCCTAAAATTGATGCGTGGAATGACATTGCCACTAATAAGCCAGCATAAACAAAAGACTTACTTCCTCCTGCAACAGAAAGGGTTCTTGTTTCAAGATTTCAGGAAACATGGCAGGACCAGAAAAAAAATAGACACAAGGTCCTAAAACCACTAAGGTGGAGGCTGCCCTTCCCCAACCCCTCCCCATACCCCTCCGTCTCGGCTTTATTCCTTTTTGCAGGAGGACTCTGGGAGTGGGAGAACTAGCTTACGACCCTTCATTATCACTGCCACCCTGTCAGGTGCATGGGGCTGGAGAGAGAGAAATACTCATAACTCCTTTCTGAGTCCACACCCCAACATACACTAGGGCTGGTATGGGATCTCGACCGCCCCACCCCCCAAGAAGGATGATTCGGCAGCAGCCATTCTACACTCAAGGCAAGCAGCCCCAACACCTGGGGAAGACCCCTGAGTCCCTTTTTGGGTATATATCCCCTTGTATTCCAGTGATTTGTATAATTGGAATCAACAAAATCCCTTTTTCTGACAAAGCAGGTCTGATTCCTTGATAGAAACGGTTTTCCATATGCATTAGCCCACCTCCAGAAATTGCCAGCAACTTCTCCAGGTGCTGTTCACAACACAGGTACAGTAGCCCTGCCAGAGAGAGGCCCAGTAAGCAGTCAATGGACATGATGGTCAGACAGCAGGCACTCCCCATGTGAGGGAAACTCTTTTTGCCACTGCACGAAAAATGTGAGATCCAAACTCCTTGCAAGGCACAGAAGGCCTAACCAGGTATCACCAGTTTCTCTTGCAGGCCCTCAGTGGAACAGCTAGAAAACCTATGAATTTATCTAAGGTCAGTGAGAATTTTCAGGCTCTTACAAGAGAATGTCTGCGTGCCTTTTTAGAGTGACTGATGGAAGCCTACGGGCTTTATATCCCTAACGGCCTGGAGGCCCCGAGAACAGGAGGGCAATAAGTATTGCCTTTATTACTCAGTCTGCCTCAGACATGAAAAAGAAGTGGGAAGGGTTTGACGGGAAAAATCTTAGTGATTTGGTACAAGTGGCTCAGCGGGTGTGTAACAACAGAGATGATCCTACCACGACAGAGACAAAGAAACTAGTTAAAATACTAGTAATTGCCATGAGAAACCCCAGAGACTCAGGAAAAGGAGAGCATGGCCCACTTACGGAGAGACTGACCTGTGGGCACCGCCAAGCCATGGGGCAGGATCAATGTGCCTACTGCAGGAAAGAAGGACATTGGAAAAATCAGTGCCTTGAATACCCCAGGAGAAGCAGACAACCCTCCAATAGAGAGGACGGGCCTCATCCACACCTAGAAAATCCCAATCAAGAGACAATAATGCTTGAAGAAGCTGAATGAAGGTGTCAGTGCTCTGTTTCACTTGGTCCCCAGGATCCCAGGCTAACTGTCCAAGTAGGAGGCCAGCCAGTCAATTTCTTAGTGGACACAGGGATTACCTTCTCAGGTTCAGAAAAGAGTACAGGCAAATTGTCAAAAGGAAAGATTTGAATTACTGTCAGCATATGATTGCTTCCAAAAATAACTCACACCAGAAGATTTGCATGGAGGTTAGGTGGGTTTCTCAAGACATCATGATAAAAAATATCTGTCTGCCCTTTGTCCCAGTTAGCCATATGATTTTTATGGCACTGGCCCCTGGCTTGGCTGTTGAGCCATGGAAACTGTTTTTGCAGGACGTGAGGCGGTGGCCTGTGGCCATCAGTGGAAGGACAAAATCTCCACAGTGGTCTTCCTGTTTCAATATGGAGCCACCTATATCACCTCTCGGACATTATTGTTGTCCTGGGCTCAGAATCGCCACCCCAGGTCTAGAAGGCACCTAACAGATCCACACTATTTGAATCAGGCTCTGGTTAGCCCCTATCGATCACTTGGTGACATGGGAGTCTGGACAATGGAGTACCTTTACTTTTCGGATCAGAAAACTAACTCAAAAAAACACAGGTGTTGACCCAGAGGCACACAACTGGTTAAAAACAAAGCCAAACTTACAACCATTTTCTGGAGCCAGAGTTCTGAGCCCCTCGTGGCTGTGCCCAGCCGAGCAGTCCCTCTCTCCTGGACACACCAAAGATCTGAGCAGATATTCCCCACAACCCCTCCCAAAGATTTTATTTCAGAGGATAGCATTGAATTTGCATCTCCTGGACAGAGACATTATCTGATCAGAGCACACAGAGATGAAGGGGAGAAGGGGAGAGTGGAGCACATCCTGTCCCACCAGACCTTGAGGATGATGTTCCCACTCAGAGAAGTCAGTTCACATAGAAGACCACATGGCCAGCCCCACGACGAGACACAACGTCCCTCAAAGACCCATAGCCCTAGAGGGGACAACACTGGAGACACAGTGTGGGAATTACCCCCAAACTGATCTCGCTACACCGAGGCATAACACTAAGGGGGTACAGCAGAAGAGCAAGTAAAAGGAGCAGCAAGATCCCAAGGAAATGCTAAAGGTGGACTTTAGGGTCAGGGTTTGGTGCCCCAAAAGACTGGACTAGAAAACACTTCTAAAGGCCAACACATAGTCCTTAAACTATCTATGAGCTTTTCTATCTTGTTGACCTTTGTTTTCTTTTATTGTAATTGGATTTTTGTTGTTTTGTTTATTTTGCTGCTTGGTTTTGTTCTTTCTTGTTTTTGTGCATGTTATTGCCTCTACAGGTCTGTCTAAATAAGATAGGCTGAACGAACAATCTGGAGGAGAAAAAAAAACGGAACTGCACATCCTGGAGGACATGCGAGAGAGGGAGGTGGGAAGAAAGGTAGTGGTGTTAAGAACTCCAGAGACAAGGGAACAAAAAACTCCACCTCTCCGTTTCCTTCACCTAATTTCCTATTTTTCTGGTCTGGCAGCAGGAGCTCCAGATAGATGGGTCCTATCTGGTCGCCATTTTCTCTGAATCCCTCCATCAATTTTTTTTACACTCTTAAATAGTACAAACTGATTCATTTATGATGCTAAGGTCTTGGACCCGCTGATAAGACCCATCCTTCTTTTTAACCCTATACTGCTTCAATTATAATTTTGGGAAAAAATTATTTTTTTTTGCTGTGGACATTCATAGTTATATATATATATATATATATATATATATATATACATTTTTTAAAATGCTATTAAAACATCATATTCCGCGTTATAGCGTTAAATGGAAATAATGGGCTAGTACAGGAGGAGTCAATAGTGACCAAAATAGAGTAACTACCTAAGTTATTTTGAATTTTCTTGGGTTCAATTGGAGTAAAGGCTTGTAAATTACCCGGGGTCCAAATTCCCATGTAGCCTCCCACAACGGGTTGCGGGTAGCCTCCCACAACAGCAGGGATGTTTCAGGGCAGGGAGATTAGTAACCCCTAAGTCCAGGATACCTTAAGGCAGGGGTCCTGAAACTGTTTACCAAGGGGGCCAGTTCACTGTCCCTCAGGCCATTGGAGGGACAGACTATAGTTTAAAAAAAACAAAAATTACGAACAAATTCATGTGCACACTGCACATCTTGATTTGAAGTTAAAAAAAAAGGGGGCATATACACCCGACAGAAAGGATCAATGTCCTCGGCTGTCTGCATGTGGCCCACAGGTTGTAGTTTGAGGACCCCTGCTCTAGGTGTTCACCAAGAGGATGTGGTTTCAACCCAAAAGCTTGGAGACACTAAAATTTGTTTAAAAGTGATGGGGCAGAAGGAGTCCCTGATTGACCCACGCAAGACTAGTTTTCCCATCCCCTATTACTAAGAGGTCATAGTTATGGTTAAGGGGAACCAGGACATCACGATCTGATTCCTTTAATTCAAGTGTGGGCTGACATTGCCACTAAAAAGCCTGCAAATATAAAAGACTTACTCCCTCCCTCAAAGAAAGGGTCCTTGTTTCCAAGGTTTCAGGAAACATGGCAGGACTGGAAAAACAAACGTTACAAGGTCCCAAAACCACATAGGTGGAGCCCATCCCTCTCCGTCCCCCTCCCCCAAACTCTCCCTCTCCCCCTCCTTTTCCCTCCCCTCCCGATCTCTCTCCCCTACTTGGTTTTATACCATTTTGCAGGAGAACTCTGGGAGTGGGAGAGAAGGCTTCAGACCCTTTGGTTCCACCCCCGCCCTATAAGGTTTCTAGGGGACAGAAATAGAAAATTTCTAACATGCCCTTATTGAGTAACTCCCTCTCCCACCGGCCCCCCAACCTCACCCCCACCCCCAACCAGTAGCCCCACACACACACTAGTACTGTTATGTCTTCCATACTCATCAGCCCACCTGGAATGATTGCCAGCAACTTCTCCAGTTGCTGTTCAAAACGGAGGAAGGGTAGCCCTTCCAGACAGAGGCCCAGTAAGCAGTCAGCGAACCTGATGGTCAGCGAGCGGGCACTCCCCACTTGAGAGAAACTCTTTTGGACACTACACCAACAATGTGGGATCTCAATTCCTAGCAAGGCCCAGAGGGCTTTACCAGGTATCACCCGTTGCTCTTACATGACCCTCTGCGGAAGAGCTAGGAAACCTATGAATTTATCTAAGGTCAGTGAGAATTTTCAGGCTCTTATAAGAGAATGTCCGCCTGCCTTTCTAGAGTGGCTGATGGAAGCCTATGGGCTTTATACCCTTCACGGCCCGGAGGCCCCGAGAACAGGAGGGCAATAAGTATTGCCTTTATGACTCAGTCAGTCTGCCTCAGACATGAAAAAGAAGTTGGAATGGTTTAAAGGGAAAAATCTTAGTGATTTGGTACAAGTGGCTCATTGAATGTATAACAACAGAGATGACCCTAGCACGACAGAGACAAAGAAACTAGCTAAAATACTAGAAATTGCCATGAGAGACCCTAGAGACTCAGGAAAAGGAGAGCATGGCCCACTCACGGAGAGACTAACCTGTGGGCACCGCCAAGCCATGGGGAAGGATCAATGTGCCTACTGCAGGAAAGAACGACACTGGAAAAATCAGTGCTTTGAAAACCCCAGGAGAGGTGCACGACCCTCCACTAGAGTGGACGGGCCTCATCTGCACCTAGAGAGACCCAAGCAAGAGACAATAATGCTTGAAGAAGCTGAATAAAGGGGTCAGGGCTCTGTTTCACTTTGCCGCCAAAAGCCCAGGCTAACTCTCCATGTAGGAGGCCAGCCAGTAAATTTCTTGGTGGACACAGGGGCCACCTTCTCAGGTTCAGAAAGGAATACGGGCACATTGTCAAAAAGAAAGATGTGAATTACTGTGAGCCTATGATTCCTTCCACAGATAACTCACACCAGAAGGTTTGCATGGAGGTTAGGTGGGCTCCCCAAGACAACAAGATAACAAATATCTATCTGCCCTTTTTCCGAGGTAGCCACCTGGTTATGATTGCACTGGCTCCTGGCTCAGCTGCTGAGCCAGTGAAGCAGTTATAGCAGGAGACTAGGTGGCCAGTGGACATCAACGGAAGGACCAAATCTCCACAGTGGGCTTCCTGTTTCAATATGGAGCCACGTATGTTACCTCCTGGACACCATCTCTATCCTGAGCTCATAATTGCCACCCCAGGTCTAGATTGCAGCGCGCAGGTACACACTATATGAAATAGCCTCTGATTAACTCCTCTCGATAACTTGCTGACATGGGAGTCTGGATAATCCAGTACATTTACTTTCCAGATGAGAAAACTCACTCAAAAACACATAGCAGTTGACCCAGAGACACACAACTGGTTAAAAACAAAGTCATATTCACAACCAGCGTCTGGACCAAGAGCACGGTGCCCCACAGAACTGTGCCCATCGAACAGTCAATATCTCCTGGACTCCCAAAAGATCTGAGCTGACACCCACCCACCAACATCCTTGCAGCCCCCAAAGATTGTATTTCACAGGATGGCACCGGAGCTGCAGCTCGCGGAGAGGGACATATCTGATCAGAGAACACAGGGCAGAACAAGGGGGAGGAGGGGAGAAAGGAGCACATCCTGGCCCAATACACCTTGAGGATGATGTTCCCAATCAGAGAAGCCAGTCCACAGAGAAGACCACACGGGCAGCCCCACGATGAGAAACGTCCCTCAAAGACCCATAGCCCTAGAGGGGACAACACTGGAGACACAGTGTGGGAGCTGCGCCCGAACTGATCCTGCCACCTCGAGGCATGACACTAAGAGAGTGCAACGGAAGGGAAAGAAAATGGAGCATCAAAGTCCCCGGGGAATGCCAAAGGTGGACTTTGTGGTCAGGGCTCGGTGCCCCAACAGACTGGACAGGAAAACACTCTTAAAGTTCACCACACAGTCCTTGTACTTTTCTTTCTTGGTTAGTGTTGTTTTCTTTTAGTGTCATTGGATTTTGGTTGGGTTTTGTTTACATTTTTGTTTGTTTTTTTCTTTTCGCTGCTTGGTTTTGCTCAGTCTTATTTTGTGCATGTTATTAATGTTACAGGTCTGTCTAATTAAGAGAGGCTGGATGAACAATCTGGAGGAGTAAACATGTGACCGGCCCTTTCCATTGGGCATGGGAGTGAGCACGGTGGGGGGAAAGGAAGTGGTGTAAAGAAACCCAGAGACAAGGGAACAAAAAGTGATGGAAATCGGTGGTGAGGGGGATGCACGAGGCCTGGTAGGGCGTGATCAAGGGTAATGTAACCAAGAGTAATTACTGAAACCAAAAGGAAGACTGAGCATGGCAGTGGGCACAAGAGGAAAATCAAAGGGTATAGAAGAGTGAGCTGGGAAGCAAGGGCCAGTTATAGATGTCTAAATAAAGGCATGTACATATATTTACAAAGGGGCATGGGGAAATAGATCTATGTCCATATGTTTATAGATTTAGTATTAAGGTAGCAGATGGACATAGGGTCTCCGCTCAAGGACTCGTTCATTGCAAGAACATTGTTCTATTAAATTGGCATTAAACGATGCTCACCTTCCCTACACGATCACTGACCACAAAGCGGCTGCATAAGCAAATGTGATGAAGAAAGCCGATGGTGTCCAGCTACCAAAAGATATAGCGTGTGGGGTCTTAAAGTCTTGAAGGTAAAGAAGCAACCATCTAGCTCAGAAGCAACAGAGCCCACATGGAGGAAGCATACCAGCCTGTGTGATCACAAAGTTTCAAAGGGATAAGGCAACAGGCATCATGAGAACAAAAAAATCTTATCATGGAGAATGAGAGGGGACGGCCGGGTAAAGACCCAAAACCTAATTCCAGTGCACTGGACATCCCCTTACAGAAGGATCTCAGAGAGGAGATAAAAGAATACAGGGTATGAGACAGCAATGAAAAACACAACTTTCCTCAGGTTCTTTTTTTTTTGTTTTTTTTTTGCGCACCCCGCTGGCGCCTGGGGCCGCCCCCTTCATGGTCCCGCGGCGGCGGCGGCGGCGGCGGCTCGGGGCCGGGGGCGCCAGGGGAGGGGGCAGACACCAGGGGCAGCAGTGGCGGCGGCGGCGGCTGCCGGCGCCATGTTGGGCTGATCGATGAATTGAACAAAGAGGATCAATTTCCGATCAAGCGAGTTATCAATGGGGGCCGGGGAGTGAGAGGGACTTGTCCCCGAGTCGGCCCCGCTTTCCCCGGCACCCCCCTCCTCCCCTCCGCCGCGGCTCCCCGGCGGCAAGGCAGCCCGGCGCCCCCCGGGGACGCCGCGACCGCCCGCAGCCCCCACCCCCGAGCGAGAGGCCGAGAGAGAAGCCTGACCTGCAGCTGCTGTAAATCAAAGCGCTTCCAATATTGAAACATCGATCCCACATTGGCCGCCATCTTGAGACATATTGAGACGGAGTGAGAGGCTGATAGAGAGGGGGCTGGAGTTCTGGAGCCGCCAGGAGGCAGCAGGCGGGCGGCGCCAAAACCCGGCCTGGAGCCAGCCGCCGCCGCCGCCACAGAGGAGCGCGGACTCCTCCTCACGGCGCCACCGCCGCCAGGGCAAGCCGAGCCGGAGTCGGAGTCTGAGCCCGAGGGCGTGGCGGCCGCTGGCCCGGCCTCGCGCGCGGCCGCCCGGCCACGCCCCCCGCCAGCGGCCGAACGAGCGACCCGCCCGTGACCCCCGCCCCTCCCAACCCCCAGCCCCGGCCGGCGGCCGCCCGGCTCAGCGCGGCCCGGCCCCTAAAGGGCGGCGAGAGGGGCGCTGGAGGGCGGCGAGAGGGCAGCCCCGCCGCCCGCCGAGGCCGAGGCCGGGCTCATCTGGCGCGGGGGGGGGGGCTTTTGAAGTAATCTCACATGAAGTGAGTAATCTCACACAGCATCTGTGGAACCCTACATCAGGGATGGGAAAGTCCATTAACGCATGCCCAGGAGAGCCAGCATAGGAAAGCTGGATTTTCCTGCCCGTGGGCTCCGATGGATGTTGCACCTGGAGCAGCCCACCTGGGCCAGATGATTGCAGTTCAGCCAATGGGATTGACCTGGGGTCCTTCACCAGCCTCCCCGGGAACCCTTGAAAAGGCAGGAACCAGAAGGGAGAGGGGTGGTCTGGTCGTCTTCCTGGGAGGAGAGAGATCCTTGCATGACCTGAGGCAGTCTCTGCCAGGCCCCATGGTCAAAGGAATCCTATGGGTGCCTTGTAAAACCTGAAGCTTCTTTTAACTCTCATTAAATTCACTTGGATCACGAGCCTGGCTTCCGCATGAAATTTTTCTCGCGGGGAGCCAAGGACTGGGGTTGGAATTTAGGCCAGAGAGAGAGACCTTACAAGTCCATGACCCCGTGACCTTGAGGAAGAGTTGGAATTCCTCTGGCCTCAAGGACAGGTGATCAAGTATCATTACCTCCTTACCCACTGCTCTACTTATTCTCACTTTATTCACTAGCCCTTCTAACTTTTCCACCGCACTCAGTTTCAACGTGCTCAGGTTGGTGTTGGGCTTTTATTTACTCGCTTTCTTCTTTATCCCTCTTTTTTCCCCTTTTCCCCTCTTTTTCCTCTTCTCTCCCACTCTCTCCTCTCATATGCCACTAAAGGCTTCCAGGTCACTTCCCTCCGCTTAGGGCAAATCAACCCAAATAGCAGGAGGCACTCCAGCCTGCCCTGTGTGGGAGTGCTGTACACCACACAAGGCACCTGGGACAAACACCTACAGTGCGCTGCACCGTTGAAGAAACCTCCGTCATGCCTCTAAGGTGATCTCGTCAACTAGGGCAATTCTGCCCAGCACCACTGGGTCCCGGCATTAAAAGGGCACACTGACCTGCCATGTTGGAGCAGTGTCTAAACCCCTCTGGCCCCTCATCCAAGCAATCAGGGATCAGCTACTACTTTATACTTTATTTCCTCCTTCTCTCTCTCCTTGCTCTTTACCATCACAGCCAACCTTAGTGAACTCAGTTGGATTTATTTCCTTCTTTCTCTTTATTCTCTTTTTCTTTCTTTCCTCTTTCTGTCTTTGCTTTCTTCACCTCTCTCTTAGCTTGTACGATTCTCTCTGCTCCCTCTCATTGCTTGCACATACCACTGCTGGTTTCCAGAGCCCTACACTCTGCCTAGGGCAACCCTGTCCTCCTAGTGGGCAGCCTGACCCCTAAGACAGTACTGCACACAGGACGAGTCAGAGCTACACACAGCATAACACAGGGTCAGTTATTTCTTTAACCATTTAAAAAATACTCTCTCCTCCTCCTTCCTTTTCTCTTCTCTCTTTTTCCTTTTATTGGACTCTTCTTACAGGTTTTCTGCTTTTCTCCGCTCCATCTAGCTCTTCTCTACTTCCTACCACAGCCTCCACAGATTTGGTTCTCCTTTTTAGTTGTTTTCTTTTCTTTTTTTTTTTTTTTTACTGTTGTCACCTTTGTTTACTCTGTGCATTTTAGTTGTGTGTGGGTGAGTGGTTGTCAGTCTGGTTGGCATTATTGCCCCAGTCTGTGTCTTCCTCTTTCTCTCTTTTTCCTCTCCTTTCACTCTCTTTCCCATCACAAGACAATAGCTGTCTCCAGGCCACTCCCCTCTGCCTAGGGCAAACCTGAAGGCCCAACTGAGGGAGCTCCCACCCCCCACTTATTGGTGTGGCAAGCAGCTGGGGAATTCACGCTGGTCCTCTCCCACACACCAGGCCACAGGTTGTTCTCCCCTATAAAAAGTGGGGGCATCCCCAGCCTAAATCCTGAGGTCCTACAAGTGACTGGGGGAAACGCCTGACCACCACTTGTGAGGCTCCACGCTACTGTGGGAACATCCACCCAATCTCCAAGGCGATCTCTCTGTACATCCCCTTGTCTAGCCAGATTTGTAAAGTAGAATTTGGATCATGATAGTGGGGGGAGGAAGCATTTAGGAACTAGAGGAAACATGTTTCATTGTTGCTACCCTGCACCCTGACTGGCTTATCTCCTCCCCACATCCCTTCAGGAAGGGGGTGTCCAGTTACCTACCAATGGGCTTTGAGTCTCCACTCTGCACTCACCCTCATTTACAATGACATGATTTTTGTGTTCTTTGATGCTTGATATCTGATCCCTTCAACAGTTCATGGTCACACAGGCTGGTGTGCTTCCTCCATGTGGGCTTTGTTGCTTCTGAGCTAGATGGCCGCTTCTTTATTTTCAAGCCTGTAAGATCCCAGATGCTATAACTTTTGATAGCCAGGCACCATCAGCTTTCTTCACCACATTTGCTAGTGCACACATTTTTCTTCAACCATCATGTTGGAAAGGTGTTCATCATGGAATGCCAATTTAATATAACGTGTTCTTGCATTGAGTAAGTATTTGGCAATGTCCATCTACTGCCTTAATACTAAGTCTATAAATATATGCACGTTGATCTATTTACGAACCCTCCTGTATAAATATATTTACATATGTACATGCCAGTATGTAGACCTCTAGAAATACCCTTTGTCACCTAGTTCTTTCCTCTATTTACTTTTACTTTCCTCTTGTCCGACTATCATGCTCAGCTTTCACTTGGGTTTGAGTAATTTCTCTTGGTTACATTGCCCTTGCTGAATACCTACCAGGCTTCTCACACCCTCCTTGCGACGGATTTTGGATTACTTGTTGCTCCCCTGTCGCTGGATTGGTCAGCATCACCTCCTTACCCCCTCCTCTCTCTCTCCCATGTCCCCGGGAACCATTGGTCCTGTTGTTTTCTCCTCCAGACTATTCTTCCAGCCTATCTTATCTAGATAGATCTGTTGAGATAATAATATGCACCAAAAATCAAACCATAGCAAGATAGGCGATGGGTGAGAACACTGTGATGACAAAAAAAAACAACAACAGAAAACCAATGATCAATAAAAGAGTAAATTAATTAAAAGACAAAAAAATTTTTTAAGAAAGAAAAACCTGTAAATAGATCAAGGTCTGATTTTTTTTTCTATAGGTGTGTCCTTCAGTCAGGTCTGATGGCATATCATGCTCTGGCCCCAGAGTCTGTCCTTTGTACTCCCTCAGGGGCTACCCGCTCTGCTCTCATGGTTGCTCTGCTGCATGCTTTTAGTGATTTGCCTCCGTGTTGGAGGGCCAGTCGGGTCAGTCCCAACACAGAGTCTCCGGTATTGTCCCCATAGGGCTCTGGGCCAGCAAGGGATGGCATGTCTCATAGTGGGATCAGCCATATGGTCCACTCTGTACATTGGCTGTTCAGAGTGCCAAAATCATCCTCCAAGCCTGGTGGACCAGTGTGTGCTCCACTCTCTTCCTCCCCCTTCATTTGCCCCTGTGTGCTCTGATCAGACATGTCCATCTCCCCTAGCTACAGGTTCAGTGCCGTCTTCTAAAGTAAATTCTTCTGGGGGGAGGGGCAGTTGTCCACGTAGCTGGTATGGAGGCTGGACCATCCACTTTTCATTTAGGATCAAAAGCATCTAGCTTTTAGCATTAGGTGCTATTGAGTCAGTTCCAACTCAAGGCAGAATGAACCACTGCGCAGTCCTACACCATCTTCAAAACTGTTGTTATACTTGAACCTAACATTTCAGCCTTTTCCAGGGACTGGCATCTCCTGATAACATATCCAAAGCATGTGAAGTCTCCCCGTGCTTGCTTCTAAGGACCTTTCAGACTGTTCTTCTGACACAAATCTGTTCATTCTTCCAGCACTCACTGGTATTTTTAATATTCTTGGCTAGTGTCATCTTGATGGGTTGAAACACTATCTCGCTCTAGTGTTGATGTACATTTTTCTGATGCCTAATTATACTGAGTATCTTTTAAGGTAATCATTTAATTTTTATGGCATTTTGAAAAGATGTCAATGAGGTCTATTTAATTTGTGTTCAGATGGAAACACATATCTCAAACTAAATATGTGACAGTAGAATAAGAATCCATTTTATCCTAAATACTTGAGATATTTATACAGCCTACTCAAGTTTTTATCAACATAGATAAGGTGGCGGTGGTGGTGGTGGTGGTGGTGGTGGTGGTGGTGGTGGTGGTGGTGGTGGTGGTGGTGGTGGTTTTTAAGAGTTAATCTCTAAATAGGGGACTGTAGTACTGAGCACTGAATCTCCTTTGCTTGATTAATTTTTATGTTAGGGAAGTAATACAAGGATTCCATCAAATGACCCATCAGTTTGAGGAAAAAGCATATCAGAATTGATGGTCAAAGCCTATATGGCTTTATGGTTTAGTCTCTAGGGGTATGTAATGCTCTTGTGAAAATAGTATTCCTCATGATAATAACGAGGAACTGGTGGGCTTCCAGGGCTGGGAGCTGAACTGAGGGGCAGTTCTACCCTGTCTAATAGGGTCACTATGAGTTGGCAAAGACTCGATGGCTGTTAGTTTGGTTTGTTTGACTTGAGTACTGGCATTCAGTGTGTTTATCGAAATCAATAAATTACAAGCATTTAGATGTCTATTTTTTACATACAAAATTTAAATCCCCCAAGCCTCTGAAAACTGCGAAGATTTCACAGCACTAGGTTGGTACTCTCCCATCCAAGAATCAGTGAAACTGGCAGGGTGTGAGGCATTCAGGCTCCCTCAGTTCCTCCTACTGCCTTCCCTGACCCTGGTCACTTGCTTCTATTACCTCTCTTGGACCTTACATGCATTTGAATTAGAACACCATAGAGTACAGTGCTCTACATGTGCAGCAGCTCTAACCATGTCACTCTCTGTCTCTATGAAGCCTCTTCCAACAAAATTCAAATGCGATTGTATGTGCACACATAAACACACGCATGCACCAGAGCACCCTTCTTAACAGAGAGTCAGGAGGGTCTCTTATTTGCTGTCCTCACTTTGGACACAAGTCCCTTGATGATGAGTAGGAGAAAAGGAACATCAGGTAGTGGGGGAAACCCTAAGGAGGAACAGAGGAGAGCTTTAACTAAGAATAATGCTACTAGGGGAATGATGGCATGTGAGGAAAATTAGATACTTCCAGACTGTCAGATTTTTCCATACAGCAAAATTAACTTTTCTAGTTTTGTCTAAAACTGGCCCCAGGAAATTTCAAATAGCACATCTCAGATTATCTAACCTACAAAGGAGTAGCCGGCCTTCCACCCACCCCCACCCCACCCCCGCCAAAAAACCAAGCGGTACAAAGCTCCACTGGGTACACATTTCAAAATATACATTCTCCTGTTTGGGCAGGCATCTGGCAACTTGCTCCGAGCTAGTGCACCCACACTTTTTTCCCAAGGTCATTGCTGGTGACAAGACCTTGTGCTCTTCTCACAAGCCAGAATGCAAACATAAATCAAGTCAGTGTAAGACGCCATCATCACCTCACTCAAATACACCTCGTCAAGTGAACTCAAACTTCAAGAAGATGCTCATTTGTTTGGTTTTGTTGATGTGAGGGTGATAGTGCATTTGGAGTTTAGTCATTGCACTAGGTCAGACTGTTAATCAAGCTTCCTATATAGAGGTTCTGAAGATATTGTGTAAGAAGGTCTGAGTTGTCTGGCTAGACCAGAGCTTGCACACTGCTATTGACTAGAAGTTCCGACACACAGAATCCAGGACAGATAAACCCCTCAGGACCAATACTGAGAGTAGCAACACCACGAGGGAAGGTAGGGGGGAGAAGCAGAAGAAAGGGGAAACCAATCTCAATGATGGACATACAGCCCCACTCCACCACCCAGGGGAACAAACAGCAGAAGTTTGGGTGAAGGGATACAGCAGAGGCGTAAAATATAAAACTAAAAAGTATGTATAAAGTATCAGTGGTTCACGTGGGTGGGAGGAGGGGAAAAAAGGAGCTCAAGGAGAAAGAACATGTTTGGAAATGATGATAGCAATGTATGTACAAATGTGCTTCATACAAATTGGTGTATGAATTGTTACAAGAGCTGTAAGATCCCCCAATAAAATGATTTATTTAAAATAAAAAGGACTGATTAGTGGTAGACAGGGGACTGGTTTTGCCACCATGACAGTGCACCTGCTCACACAAAAAAAACAGCATGCCTCTATCGCCCGATCTGATCCCAGCACACCGAGGCAAAATACTAAGGGTGTACAACAGAACAGGAAGGGGAACAGAGCAACGAAGTCCCCAGGGAATACCAAAAATAGACTTTGGGGCCAGGGCTAGCTGACCCATCATACTCTATGAGAAAACACTCCTAAAGGCCAACAAACAGTCCTTGAACTAACTAAAAGCTTTTCTTTCTTGTGTTTTGTTTTGCTTTTTGTCATTGGCTTGTTGGTGGTGGTGTTGTTCTTTTGTTTCATTTTGTTGCTTGGGTTTGCTCTGTCTCGTTTTTGTGCATGCTATGATTACCACAGGTCTGTCTAAATGAGATAGGCTGGATGAACAATCTGGAGGAGAAAACAATGGGACTGACAGCTGGGGGAGGGAGATGGGAAAGGGGGGTGTAGGGAAAAAGGAAGTGCTGTTAACAAACCCAGGGACAAGGGAACACCAAGTGATCCAAATAGATGGTGAGGAGGGTGTAGGAGGCTTGGTAGAGTGTAACCAAGAGTAATGTAACCTAGAGGAATTACTGAAACACAAATGAAGGCTGAACATGAGAGTGGGACAATCAGAAAGTAAAAGGAAATCAAGGAAAGAGGTAGGAAGCAAAGGGCATTTATAGAGGTCTAAATAAAGCATGTGCATATGTAAATATATTTATGTATAACGATGGGGAAATAGATCTATATGCATATATTTATAGGTTTAGTATTAAGGTAACAGATGTACATTGGGCCTCCATTCAAGTACTCCCTCAATGCAAAAATACTTTGTTGTATTAAAGTGGCATTGCGTGATGCTCACCTCCCCAACACAATTGCTGGAGGCAAATGGGTGCATAAGCAAATGTGGTGACTGAAGTTGATGGTGGTCGGCTATCAAAAGTTATACATTCTGGGGTCTTAAAAGCTTGAAGTTAAACAAGTGGTCATGTAGCTGAGAAGCAACAAAGCCCACATGAAAGAAGCACACCAGCATGTGTGATCACGAGGTGTCGGAAGAATCAGGTATCAGACATCATCGGAACAAAAAAATCATATCTTTGTGAATACGGGGGAGTGTGGAGTGAAAACCCAAAGCTCATTTGTAGATAATTGGACATCCCCTTACAGAAGGGTAGCAGGGAGGAGAGGAGCCAGTCAGGGTGCACTGTAGCAACAATGAAACATACAACTTTCCTCTAGCTCCTAAATGCTTCTTCCCCCACAACTAAAATGATCCCCATTCTACCTTACAAATCTAGCTAGACCTGAGGATGTACACTGGTACAGATAGGAACTGGAAACACAGGGAATCCAGGGCGGATGATCCCTTCAGGACCAGTGGTGAGAGTGGCGATACGAGGAGGGTAGAGGGAGGGAGGAATGGAAAGGGGAAACCGATTACAAGGATCTACATATAACCATCTCCCTGGGGGACAGACAACAGAAAAGTGGCTGAAGGGAGATATTGTATAGTGTAAGATAAGACAAAATAATAATTTAGAAATTATTCAGGGTTCATGAGGGATGGGGAATAATTATCAGCTGATGCCAGCGGATTAAGTGGAGAGCAAATGTTTTCAGAATGATGAGGGCAATGAATGTACAAATATGATGTATGTATCAATTGTGATAAGAGTTGTATGATGCCCCAAAAATTGATTATAAAAAAAGAGAAAAGAAATAACAGTATGAAAACATCCCCCCAAAAAGCATGCCTCTCTTGTCCCTCATATCCTAATCACCTGAACTCACTCCATGTGACTTCTTTCTGTTTCCATGAATGAAGGACAGTGGTTTGACAACACAGAAGAGGGGGGGAAAAAACAAGGGTGTCACCCAAACTGCTGAGTTTGAAAAATGTTTCCAAGAATATAATCACAGATTAGACAAATGTGTGAAGTGTAATGGAGAGTACTATGAAGGGGATAAAAAATTTAAATGCATAGTTTTGAAAAAATTGTAGTTTTTGTCGGGTTCCCCCTAGTAGCTTCCAATTTCATAGCAACTCAAGCCATCACCATACATCAAACTGACAGAGAAGGGGTGGGTTTTGTGTGTAGGTGGTGTTGGTTATTGCACAGGGGCAAGGGACTTCTGGTGGCATAGTACCTTATGCCTTGGGTGTCAACTGTAATGTCAGCAGTGGGGAACCACCAGTCAGTCCTCAGAAGAAAAGGATGAGGCGTTCTACTCCCATAGAGTTAGCCTTTGGGAAACCCACAGAGATAGTTCTGCTCTGATCTCATAGAGTCGCTATGGCTCAGCATCGACTCCATCGAAGTGAGCTGACAAACTAAAGGCAGGAGATCTGAAAGAGGATGCGGAGACGTTGTCTCAGGTACTTTGGACATATTACTATGGTGGAACCAGTCCTGCAAGAAGGGCATCATTTTTGGCAGAGGGTTAGCAAACAAGAGGAAGACCCTTACTTAGGTGGATTGACACCGTGGCTGCGAGAATCGGCTCAAATACAGTAACAAGTGCGAGGATGGCGCAGGACTGGGCTTTGTTTCTCTCTCTAGTGCACAGGCCCCTATGAATCCGAACTGACTCCAGGGCTCTACAATATCAACTACTACAACCCTGAAGTTCAAACCTACCCAGTGGCTTCCCAAAAGGGAGGTGTGGCCATGTGCCTCTGTAAAGATGACAGCTAGGGAGCCCCTGCGGGGCAGTTCTACTCTGTGGCACAGGGGCAGCCAGGAGTCGGAATGTGCTTCACAGCAAAGGGTGTGCTTTGTCTCAGTTTGTGCCTGCTGCTGTTTATGCTATGCACTGAGTTTAACATGTGACACTCAGGAGCGAATGAATGGAAACACACCCATGATGCTTCCATGATGCCAGATGCAAGCTGACACTGTTTCTGAGTTCTGGGCATATTATTTTTTCAGAGATAATTTCCTGTAGCGGTGACACACCGAGTCCTATTTCATGTAAAAGCATCAGCAGCAGAGGAAAGCACTGCACAGAGAGAAGACTATGACACGTAACAGGCTTTCCATAGAGGAACAAAAGGGTGGATGTCTTGGGCTGCACTCTTTTCTTGTATACAGACAGTAAACAAGCTGAACACATCTCACCTAAGCATAACATTACAACTACTTGAAGCCCAGCTCAGGCATCTGGACAAGAGGCAGCAAGGAAGGATGGGAGAGAGTTAATGGGCTGGGCGTCCCCAAAGGTGCAGAGTGGGAATCAAGGGAGGATCCAGGACGAGCCAAGGCTTCTGGCAGAAGTCTGAGAGGAGAGCAGCAGAAAGGAGCTGCTCTCTGGGTCCTCACAGATGTAGCCAGTGAGAGAGCAGCAGTGCTGCCCCCTGGCGGTGCGCCGAAGGCAGGGCCGCTTCCCCCAGGGCTGGAGAGCTCTGGGGAAAGACAAATCCTGTCACTTTGGATGCCAAGTAAGGGGGCACTGTGTGCCGGTGGTGTACCTATGTTGGCCAAAGCGCTGCCCACTGTGCATTTGCTTCTCACAAGCACAGTTATCCTTCCTCGTGCATCCAGGAAAGACAGTTCTAGAAAAACACAAGCAGTAAAATAAAACACTGCCAGGTCTCGAACCATCCTCACCATTGTTACTATGCCCACTGATGTAGCCACTGGTTCGAGCTGTTTTATTGCCCGTCCTCCACTTTTTGCCAAGCATCATGTCCTTCATGGACTTGATGTCCCTTCAGGGACTGGTCTCTCCTGACAGCACGTCCAAAGATATCAAATGAAGTCCAGCCATCCTTTGTCCCCATGTTCTCTTGGCAGTCCTTGTACTTTTATTGCTCAGTGTCTGATTATTTGGGACCAGGCCTTATTGCTGCCCCTTCCTCACCTTGGCCCCCAATCCCGACCCCAAGCCCTGCACATCCACTGTGTGAAACCTCCTGTTCCTGTAACCATCCCTGTGCTTTTGTGTGGGGGGGTCTAGCTGGGTTCCCCTGGCAATTCGCCAGCTGCCCTTGGGAAAGTTCATGGAGTCGGCTAATTAGTAGAAAAGCCAAACGTCCAGCTGAGATTGGTTTACTCCCTAGCACCCTTGGGCAGGAGCACAGCCCCACTCCCGGTCCCAGGTAGCCAACGACCACACCTAGGTTCTCCGGACTTGGCAGCTGTAACATGTGGCCTGGGCTTCCCCTTCATTTCCTGCTCCTTTCTGGCTTGCTGTCTGACTTTTCTTTGCGGAATTAAAGCTGCAAATTGACAGGATCCCATAAACACTCTAAAGCCACAAAAAAACACCAAATGCCCACCCAAACATGTGAAACTTCCAAAAATCATCCTTAGAAGATTCCCAAACCCTAAACATTCCTAAACCCCATATATGCCCTGAAAACACCACGAAAGCCCTAAGAAAACCTAAAATGCTGGGGGAAAAAAACACATATAATATGAAAAATACCCTAAAATCCCTAAGGAACTCTGTAACATCACTAAAAACACCATATTGTGCTGAAAAATACCTATACACTCTAAAAAACCACCCCTAAATCCCTTAAACACTCCCTAAAATCTTATAAAACACCCTAAAAACCCCAAACCACCCGAATGCCCCAAACACACCTTGAACGTCCACAAACAACGTAAAAGCCCTAAAAAATCACATGCCACCAAAAAGCCCTAAATGACCGCAAAATGCCAACTCATAGCCACCCTATAGAGGGCTTCTGGAGCTGTCAGTCTTTTATGGGAACAGCTTTATCGTTCTCCCAAGGAGAAGTTGGTAGGTTTGAAACCCGGACCTCATATTTAGCAGTCTAATAATTGCTGGACAGTGCCACCAAGGCTCTACTGGTGTAGTGGGTTACACATTGGGCTGCTAACCTCAAGGGAAACGGTTCAAAACCACCACCCACTCCTTGGGAGAAAGAAGAAGCTTTCTTTCTATTCCCCTAGATTTCTCATTGAAGGTGTAAAGTAACCTGTTAAATGCTCGCAGTGGCAGCAGCAATGTCTCATAACCATGGGGAAATGTGGTTCAGAAACTTCAGAAGCAAGCATCCACCAGTAGGTGACTGACCAGCAGTATTGACTTGGGCAAAGAGAAGGTGACATGGAAGGGTAAGGAGAAGAATGCGTGCAGAGGGCAGGTTGGCAGCTGAGCCTAAGTCCAGTAGAAACAACAGCAGAATGGCCTGTTCCTGGAAGGGCCACAGGAGATGGTGCGACTTCATGTAGCCCCCACTTACATGTGTAACAGCAGCAATTGCCTGAACACGTGGTCTCCCCAGGGAGGAGCCTTTGTGTGGTGTTAAGATGCTGTTACTGTCTGTTGTACTGTGGTGGCCTGCATTTGGCTGTAATGGTGGAAATTTTGCAGCCAGTAGTTCAAATGCCTGCTGGGTCACTCACTGCAGGTAGACTTCAGCAGTTTCCAGACAGAGACGAGGGAGGAGGACCTGGTCTTCCACTTCTGAAAGAACTGGCCAGTGTGAACCTTGTGAATGGCAGAACACTATACCTGAACATGAGTACCGCAGGCTATAAGGCATGATGGATTGACACAGTGGCTGCAGCAATGTGCTCAAACATAGGATAGTGCTGGCCTGGAAAATAGTTCATCGTCCATTAAAAAAAATCATTATATAGGGGCTCATACAACTTTTGTTGTTGTTTTTCCCTAAAGGAGAGCAGTGTATTGGTACACTGAGAGGTATATAGATCAATGGATACGAACAGAAAAGCTACACATATATTCACCAGTCAACAGGAAACTAGCCTTCGAAAAAGGACACAGAAATATCCAAAGGGACAAATTCTGCTTGCTCAACAAATGGTGTTGGACAAACTGAGATACCGTATGTAGGAAAATGAAGCAAGCCCCAAACCTTCCCCCATGCACAGAAATTAACTGAAGAGGGGTTAAAACCTGAAAGTAAACCTCCGGGCTATCATAATCATTTTTTCGATGACCTCATCGGTCAGAAATCATTGTAGGAACGCCAAAGCGTTCTTGTGTTCAACGTCTACATACATAGCAGGTGCTCCAGTAAAGGGGAATCTTGGTGGAGCTGGCTCATCCATTCCTGAAGAGAGTAGAGCACCACGTTGGCCCATCACAGAGCTCAGGTGTAGAATCTTCCTCACTGTCATCCTTTATCTCAGCAGTGTCAGTGTTGGATTATGAATTTCCCAAAGAACCAGTATCGCTCAATTCTGTGCACAATGCTGACTCACTCTCGCTGTTATTTCACTGGTCTAAAAACCCATTTAGGTTAAAATGACACTTTTTTGATGCCATGACCTAAAATTTTTAGTGAGAAAATGTTCCCAATGACATTACATGGGTCTTCGTCTAATCCTGATGCCATGTTCTTTTTCACAGAGACCAGCTTCTTGTATAAATTGCTCAGCATACTGATGGAATAAGAACAGTGAAAGGATACAACCCTGATGCACACCTTTTCTGATTTTAAACCATGCAGTATCACCTTGTCCTGTTCACAGTCTCACCTGGTTCTATCTCTTGGCCTTTGCATAAGCTCCATATGAGTACAATGAAGTGTTGTGCAATGCCCATTCTTTTCCATGGTATCCCCAAGATTCACCTCCTTCCACTCGTGGTTTCCAGAACGTGGGGTTGGGACAAAGCCTGGATAGTCTCATGGCAAGACCAGATCAGGAATGGAGCTGAGCCGGGAGCAGCTTTATTTGCTTGCTCCAGGGAAAGTCTGCCAATGTGACTAAGCCTCAGGGGCTTTCTACAAATGATAAAGGTGAATCCCTCTCTCGTTACCCACTGATCATCTCTGAGCCTCTTGCTCTCATATCCCTTGCACAGACCTCTACCATTAGATGGACAATTCGGTAACGTTTGAACACTTTTCTGATGCTGAGCCTGGGGAGCAACTAATAGCTGAGTAAATATTGATTGAAAGATGGTGAGTGGAAGAAAATAGCTTTGCCAGGTCCAGGTTGTGATGGAGATGAGAGTGTTACCAAATCCTGCTGTCCCCATGGTGGGTTTGCTGTATTGTGCCCAGTCCTGAAAGTCTGAGCCAGGGGTTTTAACGTGGCCCCTTTCAAAACATATAGGTGGAATTCTTGGACCATGAGCTGTCCATAAAGCTTTACCAAGGAGATGTCCGCCCTGGAGCGAAACAACCCAAGAACCTAGATCTTCGTGAAGGTGTTGGTAAGGGATGCAGCGGAAATCATAAACTTGACTGAAAGCAAAAGAAACTTTGCCTTCATGTGCCTGCAGCTGGACGAAGTGGTGCTGGAGCACACCCTCCTTTGTGATTCTTCTTGTTCTTTTTATGAGCTGCTCCCTGGCCTGTGTAGTCCCGTAAATCTGGAAACTCTTTGCTAGTGGGGGCAATTGTTATATCCTCCCCCCAGATCCAGATGTCTTGTCCATGGTCAGTGTGCAATCCTTGTTTGCCAGAGGAGTGGGGCATCTAAAGGCAGGCAGGGGTCACATACTTTTTTTCTACACTTTCTAGAAAGACCAGAGCTAAACATCTTGCAGCCCTTTTCATGTCCTCATTCTTTTCTGTATTTATTTTCCATGAAAGAGGAGAAGAAACGCGACAGCATCTACTGACAGCAAGTCAAATGCCATCGTGTGTGTTCAGAGGGCAGGCTGGTTCTCATTTGCCTAACTCATCAGTCCCATCGTGCCATGTCCATGTTAGATTGTTTAGGGAAACAGATGACATATGTTATGATGCTAAATAAGCTGAAACAGTGCCAGGATGGAGGCAGAAGGGTTTTATTTGTTTGTTTTTAAATGAAGCATGGCTTTCTAGTGACTTATTGTGGTGGGGAAGGGGGGCACCGAGAGCAACAAGACATGGCTGTGACAGTGGTCTGGGAATTGAGACAAATCATTGCTTCTGCAGCAGAGATGAGCTGCCTCTGACCTGTCAGTTACTTGAAGGGAGACTCTGCATTTGGTCAGACAAGTCTCAGTTGGAGATGGTACCAGCTTTCCTCCTGAGCCTCTGTGGTTCCCTTTGAACTACACAGGCCCGAATCGCTTTTAGCTGAGCAACAGCAAATGGCAACACAGACTTGCCATATTGCTCTTTTGCGTACACTCTTTAAAAATCATACTAAATATACATGCATCAAAACATTCGTCACTTCCACGCTCTACAAGATTATAATTAAGTGGCATTCTGCATGTTGTTCATATATCATCCTTATCCATTCCAAAATTATGTCATCACCCTTATGGAAGCTCAGTATCGTCTCAGGGATGGCACTTCCCCTCCAGGCCCTACTGGGTTAGGCTGGGTTGACTAGAGAAATAAATCCAAGGACACTCATATAGGTATAAGAAAGACTCCACCTCACTTATTTGTCCAATTGACATGGCATTATGTAACAACCATACTTACCTTCCTACCTATCCCTGGAAACAATTGGGAGATGTTTGTCTCTATTCATTTTCCTAGCCTAGATATTTTTTGTAAGTGGAATTAAGCAAAATGTGTCCTTTTTGAAGCTGATTTATTTCACTCAGCATAATGCTTATGAGGTTCATTCCTCTTGTAGCCTGTGTCAAGAGTTCATTTCTCTTTATGGCTGAGTAGTAGTCCATTGTATATACCGTAGGCAACATGTTTGACTTATCCATTCACCTATTGATGGGTATTTAGACCGTTGACACGTTTGCGAGATTGGGAATAATGTTGCAAGGGCCATCTGTGTATTTGTATCTATTTATGCGCTTGCTTTTAATTGCTTATATCCTTCATTTCCTTTTCTTTCCTTGTTAGACTCAGTATGATCCCCTTCTGCCCCTCCTCTAGCCTCACAACCTCTGTGTCTGATGTGCCAGGATCTCACCAGAAGCCTTAACACCAAGATTCTGAGCCCTGACTGACCATTCTGACCATCCAGGGAATTGAATATTCCGGAGCACACAGAAGATGAAGTTATCAAAACTCCTTAGGCATAACCGAACAACTGGAGGGAGTGCTTTATTGGGCTGGGGGGCTGGGGATTATAGTTGTGAAGGACACCAAGAACAATTGTCATTACCTAGACTGTAAAGACTATGTTCGACATCCATGCTGGTGAGTAGCAGCTGGATTTCAGAAGCTCACAAGTGGCCATCTAGGTGGCAAGTATTGTCACCCTCACTCTGGAGGAAAGAGTGGTGAGTGGACCACATGAACATTAGACTTCATGACTCTGAGCACAGAATAACTAGATGATCTCCAACTATCAATTCCAACTTCTTTGAAAGGGATCACATCCAAAGGTCCTAGATAGTGAAGCAAAATTCACAGTCATAAAAGAGACCAGGCTTATTGGCTGGATAGGGACTAACAGAACCTCTGAAACGATGGTCCTTATTCACTAAGTTTGAAAATGAACTCCTACCTGTGGTTCAATATTCAGCCAAATAATAGATTGGTCTATAATGGGAGCAATTACACAAGTGAGGCACGCAAACCTGAAAACAGCAAACCATTTGATCTCAAAAGGGCAGTATTAATCCAAGGCCCAAGTTTAGAAGGGTAGGAAGAGAGGAGGAAGGGAAACAGAAGACATAAGTAGGGAGTGGAACAAGTCATATTATATTGTGGAGATTGCAATAAGTGGCATAAAACACAATGGGTATGAATTGTTGAATAAAAAACTGATGATCTTGGTAAACCTTCACCTAATTCACAATAAAAACTTATGAGAGAGAAAAAAATCCAAGCACCTAGGCTGCATTCCAGGCCAATAAAATCGGACTCAGTGGAGATGGGACAAAGATGTCTTTTGGACAGCTCTCTGGCGATCCCAATGAGCACACAGGCTGATACCCACCATCTGGAAACTATGGGGTAGCTGCTTCTCCGGTAATGCCTCGGGGGAGCGCTTGGGTCCCTTAAAGAATGCGGGATGATGAAGGGGCAAAGGTCATCAAACCTCACCCACAGCTTTACACTGGGGGGCTGCTCTCTGAGGAATGTGGGAAGGGTCCACTTGCATGCTGTCTCTGTGCAGCAGATCCAACAGACTCAACACCTTTCCAAAGCTGGCAAGAAAGTCCGAGAGACTAGATGTGGGCACCACGCTGTGAGTTTCCCAGAAGGCACGAGACAGATCGAGAGCAGTCACAGGAACACAGACTCCTCCGGAAATGCCGCCATGCGCAGAACATGCATCTCTAATTTCATTTCACACTGACTCAAGCATTCAGTCCTTTTTACGAAAACCCAGCTTCTCATTACAGTAACCGGTTTAAAATGACAATCTTCTGTTGAGCAAGTCTAAGAAATGACCTTCCTTTATTTTACATGGTATAAAAATTCAGTTTCCTAGGCCGATGGGCTCTAGGGACAGGTGTTTTTATGTACTAGACATGGCTTTCAAAGTTCTTCAATTGCCTAAATTAATAACGACTTTTTTCCTTTGGCTTTTCTAAGGGACACATTAATTTCAATCTTTTTCTAAGGAAGTGAATCTCTAGCTATCTCATTTGGATAACTTTCTGCCTTCAGAGTAGAATTTGAAATAATCTGCAAGGTTACCCCTTCCCCACCCTGCCCCAGCAGCCCAGCCTCTTTCTTCCTTCCAGCCTCCAGCCACCGGGGTTTGGTTGGGAAAGGAGATGCAGAAGGGAGTCTCTGGATTTTTCTATCAAAAGGTTGGCCACAACCCCCAGTAGACCAAATGTAATTCATTATGGTGGGTTTTGGTTTTACTACATTAAGAGTTATCCTTAGGGAAATTACAAACAAACAGAAATAGGAAGACTTTATATTTTATTAACGGATGTACTGCTCAGTCTCATTATATTTTAAAAGACAAAGTATAAAAAAAAAATCTGGCTCCATTTAAAATGTCCTGACTAGCAGAACTTAAAATACACAAATCTTACATGAAAGTCTAGATGAATAAATAAAATAAACAACGAAACAGCTTTCTCAGGAAAAGCCATAATAAAGAGCTCGACTATTTTTTGAGCTGTTTAAGATGCTCGTGTTAAAGGGAAAAGAGTATCATTGTTGACTTTGAAATGTAGAACCATTTGCTTAATTCAGTGATGCTAAAATGGGCAGTTTGGCTGAAGAAAGAAATTGGCTTGTAGCATTTGATGAGCAATTTCTTCTTTTGAATATAGAAATGACCAGGGATGTGGACACGCTTTTTATTCTTTTGAGGACCCTCTAACCAAGAAATCTTTTAAATGATCATTACACAGTGAATGCCTGGAGGCTCTGGAAACTATTTATTTTGACATTATTATAAGCTCAAAATGATTCACCAATGCAAAAGAAGAAGAGAAAAAGCAATTACATACTAAGCTGTAAACACTGGAAGCTTTTCTGTGCTGAAAATAATTGGACAGAGTTTTTTCTTTTTTTAAGTAATAGTGTCCAAAGAGATTCAATGATCTTATTGCTTATGGATTTGGAGCTTAACTATATTCCTTATTTTAAATTTGATATTAGAATAGCAAGATTATAGACCTTGATACAATGTGACTTGGAGAAGTATCGTTTCATTAAATTATCAAGTTAAGGCTCAAGGAGCCTGGTGGAATGTGTGTGACCATGAGGCCAGCCAGTTGGAATCCGCTATGGCTCACAGAGAAAGATGCGGTTCTCAGCTCCTGTAAAGATTTAGAACTTCGGGAACCCACAGGCATAGTTCTACGTTGTCCTTTCAGGGGTCCTCACACTTTTTAAACAGGAGGCCAGTTCATTGTCCCTCAAACCCGCTGGAGGGCCGGACTATAGTTTAAAAATAAAACTATGCACAAATGCCTATGCGCACTGCACATACCTAATTTGAAGTAAAAAAAAAGGGGGGGGCAAAAACACCCGGCATGCTGAATAAATGTCCTCTGAGGGCCATGTGGTCCGCAGGCCATAGTTTGAGGACCCCCTAGATTGATATAAGTCAGAATCGACTTGATAGTGTTAGGTTTCTGGGGTGGTTGACCTCAGTTCTTGCTTAGCAACGCTGAAAGAATTCATATGGCAGAAGCACTTTTGTAAATCCAAGTGAATGTTATGAAAGAAAGTTTCAGGTATCGCAGTCCCCAAAAGTCCCCACTATCTCCGGAAAGCACGCCGGGCTGCATGGCAGGGGTGGGGAAAGTTTGCAGCTGAATATGGCGGTTTCATGGGAGGAATACCTGAGCAGGAGTGCAGAACCAGCTGAGGAGCCACGGCAGGAACCCCCAAGGGCCTCACCCTCCACTTGCAGAGCACGTGAACAAGGGAGGGCGACAAGGAGCCCAGGCCTACTTCTATCACCTCCCAACACCACTGGAGGGCATTGGTCGATCGTACTGGTTGATTTTGGTGCACTTTTGTGAAGTCCTATTCTGTATGACCAGGTGGACCTTCCACCTGGGTCTACATGACTTGGGTCAGAGCATGCTCAGTTCTGAATTTTGCCATAGGTATCTAATGAGTGTGCCTGATTTATTTCCAACCCCTTTGTTGTGGCCCGGACAGCTCATTTTCGTTTAGTGCTGGCATTTGGGAAGACAAGCCCTAATCTAGCAACCTGTCAATAGCAGTAAGTGAATGGAATTAAAACTCAACTCATAGCCATAAATTCAATTCGGACTCATAGCGACCCGAGAGGACAGGGCAGAATTGCCCCCTGAGGATTTCTGGGGCTGGAATTCTTTACAGGAATAGAAGTCTCTTTTTTCTCCCTCCCAGTGGCTCCAAAGGACTGACCTTGCAAGGAGATGTCCAGCGGGTGCCTGCAGGCTCCTTCATTGAAAATCTCTGCTAGTTTATGAAGCGGGAGGGAAATTTTGAGGAGGCCGTCTGCGGCAGAGTTAACTCCCCATTAAAGCCAATGAGCTTTTCCACATCTCTCAAAAAACAAACAAAAAAACCTAAAGTGACTACTTCAGATTAATATGCTGTAGGTAGAACCACCTCCCACTCAGCAAACCAAACCAATCAACCAACCAACCAAACAAACAAAAACACCCCAAATCCTGTTGCCTTCAAGTCAGTTCTGACTCATGCTCACCCCTTGTGGTACAGAGTACAATTGTTGCATGAGGTTGTCTAGGCTGTACCCTTTATGAAAGCAGATGACCCCTTCCTTTTGTGGTACAGCTAGGTGGGTTTGAACTGATAACCTTTATATAAGCAGCCCTATCCAGCGATCTATGTCAACTAAAGTGTCAAAGCATGTAAAGACTGATCCACAACCCCCACTTCTCTCTTCCTCTTCTGTGATGACCTGGAATCCACCTTTTGATCTGGTGGCACCATATTTGTGAAGCAGCCCGAATCACTGACGGACGGTGTGCAGGACAAACACCCTGTAGAATTGCCCTTCCAGCGTCAGAATTTGCATGAACAAGAAATAAACTTCTAGATTTTAAGCCACTGAGGTTTCAGGGGTAGCTTCTTTCTGAAGAACAGACTAGGCTATCCTGCCTGATCATCTCTTCACAGGGTTTTTGTGGAGAGCTACCGGAGCAGCTCGATCCAGGGGAGCTGCCAAAGCAGATACCTACACTTTATATGGGATTGTAGGTTGTAGTACCAAAGTTTTTATTTGCCCGGG
This sequence comes from Tenrec ecaudatus, assembly GCF_050624435.1. Classification (NCBI taxonomy): domain Eukaryota; kingdom Metazoa; phylum Chordata; class Mammalia; order Afrosoricida; family Tenrecidae; genus Tenrec; species Tenrec ecaudatus. The sequence goes on from NW_027459499.1 coordinate 162,372, forward strand.
AGGCACTGAGTAAATTTTTTTTCTTCTGAAAACAGGACAATATGTAAGTAAGTTTGGAGACATATGTAGCTGGAGCTGAAAGTCCTCTTACCTTGCAGTTTTCTTTGGTAGAGATAGACTTGTTCTTAATGAAACCCATGACAGTCAGTGTCACAAGTGACTTCTGAGGAGAGGCCAAACAGCTAAGTCAAGGCCAGCCTACCGTTCTCTTAAATGCTGTCTCATGCTCTCATCTGCTCTGACGTGTTTGCTCAGGGGCATGTGGCAGCCACTGGGCGGGCCTTACCATTGGCACTGAAAATCATTGTAGGGGATATTAGAGGATTTACATCAAGAAGACCTGACTTCCTGGCCATTGCTCGGGGGCCACAGTTCCCAAGACAATCAGTGTCAAGGGCAAAACAAAATAAAACATGACGAGGCCTCTGGGGCTGGGTTGAGCTGGATATGTAACCAAAGCCCCCTTCTACCAGGATCTTCCCAAGAGGAGATTGCTCTTTTCCATAGCTAAACAATTTTGTTTAACACACGTTCTGCTGGGGAACCTTCTGGGAAGCAGAAGAAAATAAATCTGCCTTCCTTTGAATTAAGCTGGGTTGGGTCCAAGCCCTGTGTAGTGTGTATTCTTATCATAACATCTAAAGGAGTCTCATTTCACCATTCTTAGCTATTAAAAAAAAAGTTCCAGGCACAATAATTCAATTTAAAATTATACACCAGGAGTAGTTCATATTTAATACACTTTATACAGGTATTACAGGTACAAGGGACGTACTTGTTAACTGCCAGGTTGCTGGCTTGAACCAACCAGCTACTCCACAGGAGGTACTGTGTTTCTGTGAAGATTTTCAGCTTGGAAGCCCACTGGGAGAGCTCTCCTCTGGCTTGAGTCTGAAGGTGCTTGACAGCAGTAGCCTTTTGTTTTTATAGAGGTATAAAGCTTTCTTTCTTTCTTTTTTTTTCTCGGTATAAAGCTTTTTAGAACAACAAAAACAATTCCTTTTGGAAGTAAGCCAGAGATAAAACCACAAGTTACATGCTTTACTTTTTTTCTGTCCTGCTGCTGGCAGCCACCCTTTCATCGATTGTGCACACCAGCATGCTGGTGAAGTGGTGAACTCTGCGCTCTCACTCCCCTGGCTACACACTCGGTCTCCTCACTCATCGTGTGGCTTCACCCAACGCACGGAGCCTCCTGCAGGCTCCTCACCCTGTGTGTGTAAAAGTGCGAAGGAGACAGACTTCCTCAGAGCTGTGCTTTAGAGAGAATCCTCCTCACATTCTCAGCACCGCCTTGAATAGGGCAGCACTGCACATGACATCTACTTGATGATTGTTGATGGTGTGGTGGTGTGTTTGTACGGATAAAAAAAGAGCCCTGAATGGTTATGTAACAAGTAAGGGAATAAATAGATCTTCCTTCATCCACCTTCATCTTTCATTGTTCTATCACTCTCTGATTGCAATATTAGAGGCTAAAATGGGCAGAATTCCCACCTCTGAACAAAGTTTGTGCACATGGGTGTGCATGCTTGTGTGTCCATGTGAGTGTACCTGTACAATGTGTGTGCACGTGTGTGTGCACATGTGCACTGGAGCCTGGCAGCAGCAGGGGAGGCGCCTGTCTCTGTTCAGCAGTATCTGACGGCTGCTGCAGGTGTAATGAGAAGTGATTGTTGATCTGTTCAGGGAGCTCCTGGGGTGGACTCAGGGAAGGAGCAGCAAAGAAGACATACTCATCTCCCCCATATGTAGATGAGGTGATGGAGGTGGGCGGTAGAGGAGCAGCTCCTTAGTAATGAGATCACAGGGGAAAGGCCTTGGATGAGGTGCCAGACATCCCTGCTTTCCCAGAGAGGGTGGGGACTGGGAACGAGGCTGCATCCTGCCTAATCAGTTACAGTTGCTCTGTCGCTCTGGGGAGGGAGGCAGATGAGGCAGGGAGCTTCCGGAATCTCTCATCTCCAGTCCTTCTAGGTGGATGTGGGAGCGTGTGAGGACGGCCACACTGGAGGGTCAGGGTTGATCGCCTTGCAGTGTGGAGCCCGGCCTGGACCTGCGTTGTGCAGGGTGACCAAGGAGCTCTGAGGGCAGGGTTCTGGGTGGGGGCTTTGTCTACTAAGACCCACAGCCGCGCCCTGTGTCGCAATGTTGGCATGCAATGTGCAAAGACTTGAGACAATGTGAAATGGACCATCCACTTCACTTGGAAAGACAGGAGGGCTGAAAATCAGATTGGGAGATCTGATCTCGTTTGCTGCACAGTTGTGAGAGGAGATATTCCTGGCTTCTCTCATGTTGGGAACCGGGCATAATCAGCCTGACAAAACCAAGGCCATATTGCCTGCCCAGCAGGGCTAAAGCCACGTCACCTCAACCTTATCTTACCCTGACACACACCAGATGGCCCACCCTTGTCTGCTCCAGCACCGGACATTCCAACTGCAGACTTGCGGCCGCCTGCCCTGTGTGCTCTACACCCCCGCCCTTCCTTTTTTTTTATCTCCCCTTTGAACTCCCTTGTTTGTCTCACCCTTTATAGAGAGGCTTGTGTAGCAATAAACTCAGACCTTGACAAGAATCTGCTTGGTCTCGCTCCTCTCTCTCGCCCGTTTCTCTTTCAGGCTGGGTCCTCCTTGGAACCCCTCGAATAACTGAGTCCCGCGGGTTGGGGCACTCTCACACATGAAACTATATTCCTCCTCAGGCATCAAGGAGGTGATACGAATGCTTTGATAGCCTAGTATCTGTCAGCTGGGAGGCACAACATAGTGAGAGCCCTTATTAATCACTTGGAGATTAGCTGAGGGGTGGGAGAAGCCAGGCATGAGGCTTTCCAGGGCTGCTCAGCCTGCACAGGAGTCCTTTCCTGGGTTGGACAGAGGTGCTGCCATCTGAAAGCTCAGATAGAGCAGTTGGAAAATTAACTGACCTGGTACAAGATCTATTTACATATATCAAAAGATCCTGGGTAATAACATCTCATGTTTGTGCAGCATGCCACATTTGTCAAAGGGCTTTCTCATTTACTGTCTTACTTGGTCCTCAAACTAAGAGGCCTTTGGGCAGCTATTGCTGTTTAATTTTGGGCGTGGTAACAGCTTTGGGTATAGTACTGGGCTTGGAATCAGGCTGTGCAACCCACAGCAGGTCACTTAGCTGCTCTGGATTGGCTTTCTTCCTCTACGAAGGTCAGCGCTTGGACTAGACCATTTTCCCAGTGGCAGCTCTGCTGACATTTTGGCCAACATCGTTCTTGTGGGGCTGTGTTGTTCCCTGCACCAGGATGGCAGTGGGACTCCCTTCTTCAGAATGTCTCCAGGCATGGCCAAATGTCCCCAGCAGAGCATGCTGCTGGGCTGGCGCACGGCAGGATGATGCACTCAATGAGTTGGATTTTAAGTTTTCAGGTACTTTACATGTCTGCACAGGGAGACTACATCAACAATTACCCAGCAGTCAATGGGTCATCACTGACCCTCTCTATAATTCCAACTGAGATCATGAAGCACCGACTGAGTTTCTGAGCTTAGCACCCTGCATGGCACAAGTTGTTTAGCACTCAGCTACAAACTAAAAGGTTGGCAGTTCAAACCTATCCAGAGGCCTCTTAAACAAAATCCTGGTGGTCTGCTTCAGAAGAGTTGGAGCCATGAACACCCCATGGAGTGAAGAGATATAAACATGAATGTGGATGTGACTCTAGGTATAGCTACAACCGGGAACCATGGAATCAACTACATCATGGAATCAACTTCAACTCCTGGCCTCCTTGTGTGTCCAAGAAGAACTGTGCTCCCCAGGGTCTGGAAAGGCTGCTTGGTCTGAAGTAGATTTGCAGGCCCTTCTTTCTAGGTGCCGCTGGGTGGCCTCAACCTTCCAAGCATGCTATTAAAAGCCAATCCGTCACCTGTGTGCATCACTGAAGACACACAGACACAGGGAGCAATGCCCTGGCTGGGGCACTGGAACAGCGCTGGCATGCAGTGAGTGCTGCCCAGTTAGCGAACAGGTCTTCCCTTGGTACTTTCTCAGGTCTGTGTGAAGCTTTCTAAGCATCCAGAGTTCTCAGCCTGATTCTACTGCCAACTTGCAGTGTGGCTTCGAGCTAGTCTCTTGCCCTCTCTGGGCTTGATAACAAAAGCAGGGCAGGCCAGCCACAAATATCGTGTGGCTAGCAGGGGAAAGCAGTTGAGGACACAATTGCAGATGGAGTTCATCCTTTGGACTCATCGCCCCTCCTCCCTAACACCCCCCCCCCCACTACACACACACACCTTTTCAACTGCACCAGATGGGTTTTAACTTTCCGGCACCAGAAAAGCAGACCTTGAGTTTTTTCCTTTATGGAATGTAGGCCATCCCTGCTTATGTGTCACATTCAGTCCTCGTTCTTCTCCCTACTCTTGTCCCTCCTCCAGTCATCAACAAGTGACTGCAGGGCGGTTTCCCAGCAGGGCTGTGCTCAAAGATTCATAATGCTGGGTTTTCCTTTAGTTCTCCACAGTCTTGGGCTTGGAACAATCCAGGCATTTCCTTATCAAATGCTCATTTTAGGGGGGAAGGACGGGGGCACTGGAAACACCACATGGGGCTCAATCCTTTTCTGCACGTGTGTGAGGGGTTTCCAGGAGTTCGAATTTCAACTTAAGTGATTTATTTTTTGTTGTTTAATCGCGTGCCTGTCATCTGCTGGACATTTCTTCTACAGTGTTTTGTTGTTGTTAACCCCATTTCTAAGATCAGAGATAGAAGGGTCAGGCACAATAGGCAGTTAAATTGACTCAATATGGGGTGTGAATCTGCTTCTGTCTGGTTCCTCATAGCCCTCAGTCATTTTAATGCAGGTGTTGTGAAGGGTGTGGGTTCAGCAGCCACACACTGCCTCATCTCGCCTCCTCGTTGATAGGCTGTGTACCCTTATGTGAGTTGTTTAATCTCCTACCAAGCTTGTGAGAGCACTACTTTTATTAGCTTCATTTTACCGAGACTGTGAGAGGTCAGAGGAGCGAAGGCTTACATATTGCCAGGCATATAATATGCTAATGATAGTCAAGATATATAACTAAGCATTTCTCTGTTCTTGGTTCTGTCAGTACCTGGTGTGGCCACAAAGGAGAAACCTGGTTTCCTGCTATTTTGAGCATCTAGTGTGAATGGCAGGAGATAAGTCACAAGCTAATGAACCCTTGTGGTGTAGTGGTTAAGCACCCTGGGCCCGGCTATCAAAAGATATAGTGTCCAGGGTCTTAAAGACTGGAAGATAAACAAGGGGCCATCTAACTAAGAAACAACAAAGCCCACATGGAAGAAGCCACCAGCCTATCTCGACATGATCGCTGAAGACAAAGCGGGTGCATAAGCAAATGCGGGCATGTTTTCCTGATGTGCACTCACCCTTTACATAAAACTCTCTCTTATACATACGCGTTTCTGTGGATTTGTTTCGCTAAGGCACCCAGACTAACATAAGCAGCATGGAACGCATTTAAGAAGCCTAGACAAGGGCAGGGCAGGATATTTGGAGGGACTGGATCCAGAATTAGAGAGGAAGGGGTCCTGGAGGTGAAACGGGCTGCTAGCTCCCTGTCCCAAGGGGGACAATGAGACTGCTGGCTCCCATGAAGATTTACAGTCTTGAAAACTCCATATAGGGTCACTGTGGTTGGAATCCACTGGACGGCAGTGGCCTTTTGGGATTGAAGGTGGAAGCCACCAAAGAGCCTGCGGGGAGTGTGTGAACTTCTGGAATACAGCGAACAACCTCTGCACATCTGCTTTTCGTGCTGCCCAAGTCATGCATTGACATTTGTCCAAAAGTGAACCATCACAGCTGCTCTCTCAGGAAGCTGGGGGCTGAGCCCGCTGGTTCCACTCTGTCAGCATTTCTGGTCCGGGTACCTGCCCTCTGCCCCGGCACAGGCAATGGGCTTTTGGAAGCAGTGCTCCCTGGGTAGTGGGTGTGATTTGGCTCCTCTGGCCTAACATGATGAATGCTGAGAGGGGGTGGATACTAGGGGGTTAAGCTCCCTGACCTTTCCCTAGCCCAGGGGAAAACTTACTATTTAAAGTAAGTTTTAGACAGAATCTTTAGAAAGATAAATTGTTTACTTAATGTACACAATTACTCCCCAACACATCTGTTTTGTGTCTGCTCAACTCAACCTCATAGGCTATGGATGACCTTGAGCAAGTTTTTAAAGTCACAATGGGTTTCTACCAGGATTGAGAGTTCAGCTCTCTCAACTCTCCAACTGGTTATTAGCACCATAGTCTCATTTCTATTTATGGATTTACTTTGTTTGAGGGAAAAAAGACTCCCAATTCAACTTTATTTTATTAGGAACTCCTTTGCTATGTTTTACACAAGAAAAAGGCACAAACCGCTGTTCTGGATGAAGGAGAGCATCCGCATGAGGCCCCAATGGTGTCGGAAGGACCCACAGCCACAGTTACTTAAATAAAATGACACTCATTCTGTCCTGCTGACTCTGACTCATAGTGACTCTGTGTAGGGATCCTGAAGTTGCTACCTTTACAGGAAGCAATAACCTCATCTTTCTCCTGTGGAATGACTAGTGGCTTCGAACCAGCGATCTTGCTGTTAATAGTCCAACACTATCCAGCATCACCACCTGAGCTCCTGAAAGCTTAAATGAGACATGGAAAACAAACACCTTTGTCACAAAACTGTCCCTGAAGACGGATCAATTCATGGAGTTGCGGGAGGGCCTGTGAGAGCATGAGCGGGACCTTCATTGGGATGTGCACACGACCGTATATCGCTGAGTCTGGCCCGGGGAGTGGACGCAAGCTTTCCACTGCCGGTCAGCAGTAGGAAAGAACTCAATGGTGGCTGAATGTGTGGCCCCTCAAAATGGATTTAGGGTCTCCACATAGACTCTCACTGTGAGCCACAGCCTATTGCTCAAAATTTAAGCTTAAATATGACTTAAATGCCTAACATTCTGTTTCCTTAAACTAGAGTACTGCCAGGATCAACTAGAGGCCTGGATGACCTATCAGGTCTGAACAACGATCTCAAATCACTTCACATGATCCATTCCACCAGTCATGTCACCAGTCACACCTCCTCACTTACCCATTCCAGAGACTGTGCCTGTATAACCTATCGACTAACACATTCCCACATGTTGTGATTATGAAACCAACCATCATGCTGGAATAAGGACCAATCACGATGTAAGGGGCAGGGTCAATGGGAAAGCAAGATAGGGGCTGAGGGGAGCCAAGAGGGTCCCGTCACTCAATCCCTAAACCTGATCTAATGTCACTAGACTGGGGTCTTCCTCACATCTCAAGGGCACCCGATTCATGATTGAAATGAATTGTGCTTATTCAATCTTTGTTCTGCTTACCGTCCTGCTATGCTGCCTCCTCTTCTTGCTTTATGTGTGTGGCTCCCTCTGTTGTGGTGACAAATGGCTTGAGAGGGATTTGACATAGGGAGAAAGCCCACCCACATCAACTGTCACCAGAAGCAGACACTAAGTTCATTTCTCTCACCTCACAGAACTATGCACATCAGACACTGGTAGAGCTGCCCGGAAGGGGAACCCTTAGTGCAGTGGTTCTCACCCTGTGGGTTGCGACCCCTTTGGGAGTCATATGACCCTTTCACAGGGCTCGTCCAATTCATAACTGTAGCAAAATTACAGTGATGAAGTAGCAAGAAAATCATTTAATGGTCAGGGGGTCACCACAACAAGAGGACCTGTATTAGGAAGGTTGAGAACCACTGCCTGAGTGTGCTTAGGACTTTGCTGCCCTCAGGGTCACCAGACATTCCTGAAGGCAGAGTCACTGCAGGAAGCCCTTCTGGGAAATGCCCTGAAGCCAGGTCTCAACCAACTCCATCCACCCTCACCCTCCTAGATCCTAATCATAGGCTGCATGGAAATGCTCCCTGCCACTTCAAAGACTGTAAGTCCATGGGAGCAGAAAGCCTTCTCTTTCTCCCTTGGAGTGGTGGCTGGTGAGTTCAAACTGCTCACCTTCTGGGTAACATAACCCACAGACCAGCTCCCCCTGAGCTCAGTTAGGTTTGCCACACAGCACACATTGTTGGGAACCTTCTGAAGTAGCTGTGCCATGTGCAGGTTGGGGGATTTCGCACAAGATGCAGAATTCCACCCTCTCTTGGAAAAAATAATTTTTGCAATAGCCTTGTATTCTCTTCTGGATCTGAGTAGCAGCTACTCTCATGCAGTCCTAGCACATACATGCTAGGTCTTACGCCGAGTCTGCTCCATGCTTTCCTGTGTCCTATGTGGCGCTGTAGGCACCCAAGGCATGGACTCTGCAGCCTGGGTTCAAATCTCTCCTTTCCACTTCCTCACTGTGTGGTCATAGGCTCATGACTTTATCATCCTGTGCCACTGATTTTTCATCTGTAAAATGAGGCAAGAATAGAGTCCACACATAGGCTTCTTAAGTGAAATAATTGAATTATTATATACAAAAAGCTTAGAACATTGCTCGGCATCTTGCAAATACTGTTAGGTAGCTTAGCATAGGGAGTGGGTCATCCATTACATATGCTCAGGTTCAAACTTCCGGCCAGGAAGGGGTGGTACACCTAGGTGGGTGTTACACCTGGATTGGCCCATCTGAGCCAGGTGAATTCAATCCAGCCAATGGGGTTGACCAGGACCATCAACCATGCCTCCCTGTGGAGGAATTGAAAAGGCAGGATCTTGACCTCTCCGATGTCTCCCTTCCCCCACTTTTCTGTTGTCCGTTCCCCAGGGAGGAGGTCACATGTAGATACTTGTAATCGGTTTCCTCTTTCCAATCCACCCTCCCTCTACCCTCCCACTATCACCACTCACAAATTATCAAGGTTTCTTGAGGGATGGGGGAGTGGGGAGGAAGGGGTAAAAATGATGACTCGATTGATGCCAGGGGCTTAAGTGGAGGCAAATGTTTTGAGAATAATGAGGGCAGTGAGTGTACAATGTGCTTTACACAATTGATGTATGTATGGATTGTGATAAGAATTGTATGAGCCCCTAATAAAACGATTTAAGAAAAGAAAGAAAAGGCAGGATCCTGGAGCCCACGTAGTGACTTTCTCTCCAGCAGCTTCTAGGCAAGCTGTGCAGGGGTGAGGGGCCCTGAGGTGCCTGTGTAAACCTGAAACTTCTTCTCTCAAAAAACTCACTTGGATCACAATCCAGGCTGCGGAGTGAATTCTTTCTCACGCGAAGCCAAGGACTGAGGTATATTTCTCCCACGAGTGATCTAACAATAGTATCTCTTATTATATCATTAGGAGCCCTGGTGGTGTAGTGGACTATGCATTAACCTGCTAATCGCAAGGTCAGGGGTTTGAACTGACTAGCCCCTCCGTGGGAGAAATATGAGGTTGTCTATTTCTGTAAGGCAATGGTTCTCAACCTTCTGAATGCCGCCACCCTTTAATACAGTTCATGTTGTGGTCACCTGCAACCATAAAATTATTTTCATTGCTACTTTATAACTGTAATTTTGCTATCGTTATGAATTGGATGACCCCTGTTAAAGGGTTATTTGATCCCCAAAGGGGTCGCGACCCACAGGTTGCGACCCCTGCTGTAAGGATTTAAAGTCTCAAAACCCCAAAGGGGCAGATCTTTGTCCTATTGGGAGTCAATAAAATGGTAGTTAGGTTTTTTTCTGCATCAGTATCAGATTCTGGTGGCAATCTCAGTCATCCTGCATTGTGGTCTGGTTTGAACTCCGGAAATGACTGCCCTGGTTTGAGGTGAGGGCCACGGTGCTTCAGTGGTAGACCTCTCATCGACTTTCACCGGGAAGACCCGGGTTTGATTTGCAGCCAATGTGCCCCAGACTGTCAGTGAAGGTTTGTGTGTTGCTATGACACTGAGCAGGCTTCAGTGGTGTTTCCAGACTGAAACAGAATAATGAAGAAAGACCTGATCATCCCCATCCACACATTGACCTATGGCCCACCACTGTTGGCTTCCTCTCCCAGTCCTGGTGGTAGCACAGATAGGCACAGTTTGCTCCACTGCCCATGAGGTGCCCATGAGAGGCTGACGCGACAACCACAGTCAAGATCAACAGCTTAAACTCCATTCTGGGTCTATGGAAACAAGAACAACCTTCTGAATTGAGGTCGCATTGCTATTTGGGACTGGGAGGATGCCTTTGTGATATGGATTGCACTCTGGATCCTAAGGGGGACTTTAAAACACAGTCACATAGCAGCTCTGGAAATTGCCATAGTGAGAAGGCAGGTTTAAAAAAAAAAAAAAAAAAAAAAGCTTTTACTGGCTTGCTCAAAGGAGGCTGCGGGTAGATTGGGGGGTGGAAAACTCCTCTGGAAATGGAAAATTTTTTATCCTTACATATGCATCATTTCTTCTGGTCCTGAAAGAAAACACAAAGCAGACGAGAGGAGGAAACGGAGACTGGCAGTCATCTTGTTGGTATTCCCACAGCACCCCCTCCTTAAGCGCTTGCTGCCATCTCATCCAACTCCACTCAGTGTATTTTCACCCGGCAATGATGCAGAAATGTCTGCGTACTCCAGTTTTATTGTAGTCGGGCAGCGTTTATGGCTTTGACGTTCAACTGAGCATGGCAGGACGTCTAGAAGCAATTATAACCGCATCTGCTCTGTCTGTGCGATGGGCAGGCAGTGACGGATTCCCAGCCTCCGGAACACTAGTGTTCCCTCCCAGCTCAGGATAATGACGGTGACACTCGGCCCCCTTGTTGTCTGGGGAGCTCAAGGAGCTCTCCTCTGAAACCTCAACTTATGGGCATTTCTTTGAGTGAAGACATCAAATTAGTGACTGGAAAGGAAGGCGTAGGAGATGATTATTGGCCACAAGACAAGCCTCAACCGCCTCCAGAGAGCATGTCTCCTAAGTGCAAAGTGTGGAGAGGGAGGAAACAATTGATCACAAATGGAATAGACTCTGAGTCTCGCCACACAATGTGTGTGTGTGGTCACTGAGGCGGCAACATTATGACTGGGGATGGATACGGTTTGTGCAGCCGTGATTGCCATCCAGAATGTGGCATGCTATTGTGAAAAATGATTTTTTATTCTGAGCAAATCTCTGCTTCCACTTGCTTTAATGCTTCGCCGGAGAGCAGGGGACTCTGGGAGGGGTGGGTGGCGCACAGGGCTGGGCTGACCTCAGGAACTCATGTGTAAAGGGCTTTTTCTCACTTGGAAGCAGGCTGTTCTTTCTGGTAAAGCTTGTTTGTGAACCTTGCCACATCTGCGTCCGAAGAGGGAACTGAAGGTGACAAATGCCACGAGGAGCCCCGGGCACATCTTGTTTCATTTGAATCCCAGTTTTACCTTTCCTCCTTTCTGGGTTCTGAAGCATCAGATGGGTGCCAAACGCTTCCACGGACAACTAAAGCTGAACAAGGTGGAGGCAGATGAAGAGCAACGGGAGGTTGGTGTTTGGGAGACTGAATACTTGGGCTTCCTAGGCCAGTCCAGTTGGTGGTTAGAGCCCTGTTTCAGATTCCACTGTAATCTCCTAGTGTCCAAGGACCAAGTGGCTCCTAAGTCCAGAATTTCTGTTACATGTGTCACCAAGGAGGAGTTGGGCTAAAATGCATTGAAGAATAAAGCAGGAGCTTGGCTTATGAATCCACTCTCTGATTCTGAAATTTCAAAGGCTCCGTGCACAGACATTTCAACACTGAAAGCACAGCAGGGAAAACCAAAGACTTGGGCTTCCTCCTTGTCCCTCTTTTCGGGCTTTTACGGTTTTCCAAGGCGCCTCCCTGAGCCGAGTGTTGTATAGGTCAGGTTTAAAGATGTCCTAGTTCCGAGGGACTTGCTGTTCTGCTTTCTTTTTCAGGGAGACCTGGTTTCTTGTCTTGTGGCCAAACACAGAGCACAGATGTCTGTGGGCCTCCTCCCTTTCCCCTGACCTTTGCTCTCTTCTCTGGATACACTACTGACCTGTTCTCCCTTACAAGATCTGAACTGCTCACAAACTTCGATGAATTCTCATCCTAGCAAGAAGCATCTGAGCATCTTATTAGAGCCTGTATGAGTTCTGTTCTGGATGCTTATTTGTGCAACTTCAGGGTCTGGCATGGAAACATTCCATGTCCACAGACCCGCACAAATAATATAAACTCCAACAGTAGTTTAAGGTTTAAGGTGGTAACAGGGAACGCTGGGGCCTGTGGCTCCTGGTGAACCTCACAGGCTGTCTAAAGGGGCTACTTCCATCTCAATGTAACCATACAGGAATGTAGACCTGTTAGGTAGCAAGACAAGGGGTTGTTCCTCTCCATGCTTAGGGGGCCCCCTACAGGAGGTTGGAAGCCAATGCAGGCTAAAGGGCATGCACCAATTCAAGGCCAAGCCAGGAGAGCTTAATTGACGCCTCACAGCTGAAAGCCCTTAAAAGGCTGGAACCTTCCCTTCAGCTGCTTCTCTGCCTTCCGCTCAGCAGGGCTGGGTGTGCAGTGTCATAAGGGTGCCCGTGTTCAGTTAACTGTAACGCCGGAACCTTCTTCTCTCCTGTATATAAACCCACTCGGATCACCAACCAGGCTTTGGTGTGAATTTCTTTCTAGTGTGTAGCCAAGGACCGAGACATTTCCCACCCGAGAAACCTACAGACCCAGACTTACAATAAACCCATATGTGTGTGTGTGTGTGTGTGTGATACACACACACACACACACACACACACACATATGGCAAGAGGTGAACAGGTCTAGCCAGCAATGGTGAAGAGGGCCCTGGGATTGAGATTGAGAACGATTCTGAAGTAGAATCCATAACCCTTAGAAATGTATTGGCCTGCTATACCAATCCAATTACCCTCAACCTTCTTCAAAGAATTGGAAAAACTGACCACCAACTTCATATGGAGAGGGAAGAAACCCAGAATTAGCAGAGAACTCCTCGAGAAGAAGGACACAATTGGAGGACTCGCCCTACCTGATTTCAATGCCTACTACACAGCTACAGTGGTCAAAACAGCATGGTACTGGCACAATGATAGACACTCAGACCAGTGGAAAAGAATAGAAAGCCCAGGAGTAAAATCATCAGCATATAGACAACTGATCTTCGACAAGGGTCCCAAAAATGTCAAGTGGGAAGCAGATGCCCTCTTTAATAAGTGGTGCTGGAAACAATGGATATCCACATGTAGAAAGTTGAAATAAGACGTCTACCTCACCCCATGCACAAGAATACACTCAAGGTGGATCACAGATCTAGAAGTCAAACCCCAAACCATCAGGACCATTAAGGAGGGAATCGGGACTAATCTCAGCGTACTGGCCCAGGGAGCACATAGGCTCACTGCAACAGGGAAGGGGACACACACAGGTGAATTGGAAATCGACAAATGGGATCTAATAAGAATAAAATGCATGTGCACCTCGAAAGACTTTGCCAAGAGGGTGACAAGGCAACCCACAGACTGGGAGAAGATTTTTAGTAATGACACATCAGACAAAGGGCTCATTACTAAAATCTACAACACCATCGTGACCTGCAAAAAGAGGAAAACAGTTAACCCCCTAAGGAAGTGGGCAAAAGAAATGAGAAGAACTTTCACTAGAGAGGAGATCAATATGGCCAATAAACATATGAGAAAGTGCTCGAAGTCCCTTGCCATAAGAGAAATGCAAATCAAAACAACCATGAGATACCACCTAACACCCCTGAGGCTAGCCCAGATCAGTAAATCAGAGAGCAACAAGTGTTGGAGGGGCTGTGGTGAAGTAGGAACCCTCCTCCACTGCTGGTGGTCGTGTACATTTGTACAGCCACTGTGGAAAGCAATCTGGCGATACCTAAAGAAAATGGAAATTGATCTACCTCATGACCCAGCCATCCCTCTACTGGGCATATACCCGGTTGAAGCAGCAAATAAAACACGACCAGTCATATGCGCTCCAATGTTTATTGCGGCACAATTCACAATGGCAAAGACTTTGAAACAGCCTAAGTTTCCATCGACAGACGAGTGGATTAGCAAACTTTGGCACATACACACAATGGAGTATTATGCAGCACTGAAAAGCACCGATGAGCACATGAAACACGTTATTTCATGGGAAGAGCTGGAAGGAATTATGTTAAGCGAGGTAAGCCAGACCCAAAGGGACAGGTACAACATGAGTCCCCTGAGATAAGTACAATCAGCATGACAGAAATAGAAGAATAAACATCCATCCCACAATAAACGGGAGGAAGCATAGATAGTTGGAGGGAGGACAGGCCACACCTAGGGAGGTACATAAGAGCCCAGCATAAAGAAGGGGTAGTGGGGTAGGGAGAGGGAGAACCGGGAGGGGGAGAATCCGAATGGATGGTATGGGGGGGGGCAGGGTACTAACCCACCCGGGGGAGAGTATCGGTTATGTCCCCACAGATTTGGAACATGCATACGGACCCCAACACGACACACCAAACAAGGAGGACAACGCAAAGTACAGAGGTCTACACAAAGAGGCTGGACGACAAGCCGGCCCAAACCAGAATTAGGCCGACCCCCACACTCGAAGGGAATACCACAGAAAACAAAAATAGATTGTCTGGAGTGGGAAAGGAACTGACCCACCACACCACATCCAGAAGGAAGCTGAAACAAAAGAAGGAGAAAGGACATAGTGGAGTACACCTGGGTCCACCAAGCCCAAAGTCGATAGACCAGCTAGAAGAGCCCATCATACAGAGAGGACCATTCAGCTGACCACACTACGAGATATGACATCCTGCACCAACACATGGCCCTACACGGGACAGCACCTGAGACACAATGGGGGATGGGCAACTGAGCTGACCCCGCCACACTGAGGCAAACACTGGGGACATGCAGTGGAGCAGCGGAGGAAGCAGAGCAAAGGGAGCCCGAGGGAGTAGAAAGGATGGTCTTCTGGGCCAGGACGTGGCGCCTCACAAGCTACACCTAGAAAACACTCCTAAAGGCCAATGAAAGGACCTTGAACTACTAGCAATTTTTTCTTTTAATATTTGCTATCTTTTTGTTTAGTCTTTTTAAATTTGTTTTGTTTTTTTACCCAGTAAATTTTGTATGCTAGTGGCTTTTCTGCTTATCAGCGTGTCGATGTTGCTTCTGTCAAAGCCATGTTCTTATGGGCCACTTGGGCGCAGTCAAAGTCATATCCATTTGTATGCACGTATTACTATGTCAGCAGGTCCACCTAGACAAGATAGGCTGGACAAATAATGAGAGAAGAAAACAACAGGACCAACGGTCCTGGAGGGACATGAGAGCGTGGGAGGTAGGGGAAGGGAGGAGGTGTCGCCCAACACAGGGACAAGGGAACAGCGAATGGTTCAAAACCAGAGGAGGGAGGGGAGGGGAGGACTGGAAGGGAGTGACCAAGAGCAAGGTAACTGAGAGGAACTACTGAATCCAGAATGAAGGCTAAACATGGTAATGGGTCGGGAGGAAAGCGAAAGGAAATAGAGGAAAGGAGTAGGAGGCAAAGTGCATACAGAGAAGCCTAAATACAGACATGTACATATGTAAACATATTTATGATTATGGGGGCAATAGATTTATATGCATATATTTATAGGTTCAGTAGTAGGGTAGCAGATGGACATTGGGTCTCCTCATGCATAATCCCCCAATACAATAGCACCTCACCCTGCTAAGCAGCCATTGCAGGATACCCATCTTCCCGACATGATCACTGAAGACAGCCGTGTGTGTAAGCAAATGTGGTGAAGAAAGCTGATGGTGCCCGGCTTATCAAAAAAAGATATAGCGTCTGGGGTCTTAAAGGCTTGAAGGCAAATAAGCGGCCATCTAGCTCAGAAGCAACAAAGCCCACAGAGAAGAAGCACACGGCCTAAGCGAATACAAGGTGTTGAATGGACCATGTAGCAGATACAAAGGAACAAAATCAATCATTGTGTGATCACCTCTCTCACATAATGGCTGAAGACGAAAGTGTGCATAAGCAAGTGTGGTGAAGAAGGCGGATGGTGCCCGGCTACTGAGAGATATAGCGTCTGGGGACTTAAAGGCTTGAATGCAAACAAGCGGCCATCTAGCCCAGAAGCAACCGAGCCCACACGGAAGCAGCACACCAACATAGGTGATCATGAAGGACAGAGGAGACCAGGTCTCCAACATCAAAGGTGGGGTGGTGGTGAGAATCACATCACCGTGAAAGAGGGGGAGTGCATGATGGGGACCCAACGCCCACCTGTAGACAGCTGGACACCCCTTCCAGAGGGGTAGTGAGGAGGAGATGGGCCACTCAGGGTTCAGTGTAGCAACAATGAAACTCAAAACCTTCCTCTAGTTCCTGAACGCTTCCTCCCCTCCCAATCATCATGACCCTAATCCTACCTTGCCTTGTGGACCTGGTTATACCAGAGGATGTACAGCGGTGCAGTGGGGATCTGGAGGCACAGGGAATCTAGGACAGACGAACCCCTCAACACCAGCTGTGGGAGTGGCGACACCAGGAGGGAAGGGCATGTAGAAAGGGAGAACCGATCTCAGAGATCTATGTGTAACCTCCTCTCTGGGAGATTGGCAAGGGGGAGGCGGGTGAGGGGAGACGCCGGGGAGTGTAAGATAAGATGTAATAATTATTTATAAATTATCAAGGGACCAGGGGTGGGATCGGGGAGGGAGGGGGATGGGGAAAAAAAAAGGGAAACCGAGCTGATTCCAGGAACCCAAGTGGAAGGTGAATTATGAGAGTGATGAGTGCAACGAATGTATAAGGGTGCTTTGCTCAATTGATGTATGTACAGATTGTGATAAGAGCCTTATGAGCCCCAATAAAACGATTAAAATAAATACATAAATAATGAAAGAAAAAAAAAAGAAATGTATTGGCCTTAGGGGAGGGGCAAAGAGGGCTGGATTGAGAAAGTCTGTGGCATCCAGTTCTGACTTGACTTTTGGATCCAGAATCTTTCAGGAGTCATGGCCTTGCCCTCCAGCCAGAACTTCCAATAACCGTCTTCTCAGAGCCTTGTTAAATTCTCATAATACGTTACACCTGCTATCCTGTGAGCAGCTACCAAACCCAGGCACTTTTTTCTTTCTTTTTTTTTTTTTAAACAGGAACAATAAAGTTTATTGAACCGTAGCTTAGTACAGGCGCTGGGGTTTCCCCACGGTGCTCTTAATGTACAAAGCACGGATATTCTGCCAATTCTTCTTCAGCAGCGAAACCAAAAAGTTGACAGCCAGGTGGATGTTGTACACGAGTTCATCATCTGTCATCTTCACATGGCCAACTGCCACTGCCAGACACAGCACCTTCTTCATCTGGAACTTGACGGTGGACTTCACCTCGTCGACCTTGGCCACCATGTTCTCATTGTGGGTCAGCAGGGAAGGGAATTTCCCGGCCTTGTTCAGGCCCGGGCCCAGAATTCGAGGAATCTGCTTGATCAGGGTCTCTGAGGCCAAAAAGGCATCATACTTCTTGACCAGCTTTCTGACCAACTTCTTATTCTTGTTGAGCTTCTTGAGCGCCTCGATGTCCATGTGAGGGATCTCCACGGCCTTCGCTTGTCACAGTGCTGCTGGTCCCCAAGGACACACACTGAGAACTTGGGGCACGGGGTGGACTTAAGCCTGACGGTGCCAGAGAAGCATTTGTCCTTCTGAGGGTCGTAGTTCTTCAGGCTGATCTGCAGCTCCACCGTCTCCAAAAACTTCCGGCGCTTGCGCTGCTTCCTGTGCAGGACTTCCCGCACCGCCTCGTAGAGGGTGTCGCGAGAGACTTTGGTACTCATGGTTCCTAGCGCTGCGGCAACCGGAAAAGAGACCCAGGCACCTTTTTCAAAGACAAGCTCACTCTCTCTACCCTTAAGAGCAGGTAGTTTTTGGATGATGGATATGAGATACCACAGAAGGCAAATCTGTAATCTTCCATGATGCCCAAAACATGCTGTCACAACCAGGACCCATGACAATCCCTCAGTTTCCTAAATTGCTTCACTGTTGCTTTTTAATTAATATATGACATTAACTTGTCATATATTGATAACAGGGAGGACCCTGAACTAGATGAATAAATTAAAGCTCTCCTCATCCTGTGCTTTTATATGAATGTGTTAATTATTTTTGTCATTAGGGAGAATGATGGAGGGATGGAGCAATACCAAACGGAGTTTGACAAAGTGTTGTGTTTGCTGCGGGAAACATGGTGCGTGTCAGATACAATCCGTCACCCAGTGAGTCTGCAATTAACACCAAGGGACCAAGGTAGGATTCCCGGTAATAAATAGCCTTCCTCCCAGATGATAGTAGAGACCCAGCAGGACCCACTGTTGTGTTGTAGCAGTTGTACACGGGACCTTATGGGAGACAGAGCTGGTGTTTGAAATGAGTTTTGTTTGTCCCCAGTTGGCTCAGATTTGTTTTTTAGATAGCATAATCACTAACATTTAAACACAGGGTGATGTCACGTAACAATCTGCAGCTTCTGAGAAATGGAGAGGCCCGACTTTGCTGGTTGACAATGCACCTCTGGAAGACAAGGGGGACCACAGAGGGACTGGGGGGGGCAGGCAGATGTGGTGATCGGAGTTTGGAATCCTTGTTTTCCACGTAGAGGTGGCAAGGAGTTCAAGGGTTCAGAAATTGAGGAGGGAAGTTCCAGAAGACAAGTCTGTGTGGTCCATAATAAACCAATATAGGGGTTGAGATTTCAATCCGTTGGCTATTTATTTTGTGCCTGGTAGCCAACCAGCCCAGAATTCCTGACCTCGCCGACCGTGTGAAACAAGGACCATTCCAGAATTACATAGAAGCAAGCATGGAAGCAAGGGCATCCACCACCCTGAATGCGTAGGGGTCAGGAACCAAGTGCTTTCTGTAGAACAGCCCCAGAAGGCAGACCTTTGGCTGGAAAACCTGTTAGGGAGCTAGCATAGGGACTGGCAGGCCCATTACACAAGCTCAGAGGTCTGAGCTACCGGCTCATGAAGTAGAGGCTCACTGCATGCTCAGAAGTTCAGGTTTCCAGCCAGCAGGGGGAGCTATGCCTGGGTGGGCGCTGTACCTACATTGGCTCACCTAGGCCAGGTGAATTCAATTCAACAATACAGCCAATGAGGTCGAACTACGTCATCGACCACGCCTCCCTAACCGCTCATAAAACTCAAGAGGATCCCAAACCAGGCCTCGGCGTGAGCTGTTTCTGGCGTGGAGCCGAGGACCGAGGCACACCTGCCCCAGGTGAGGTCCAACAGAAGCGGTGATGTTCGAACAGAAGCGGTGCTGTGTGACTGGAAGCTATGAGGTAAGCCGGGCCCAGGAGTGGGCCTTCCCATGCTGGTCTCACGGGTTGTGGGCCCCTCTGGGCTCCTTTCACCTCACCACCCTTGGGAGAATTGTTGGGTTGAGTTCACCTGGCCTAGGTGAGCCAATCCAAGTGGCGCCCCACCCAATACGGTGGAGGCCCCTGGGGACGCTTGTAGCGTATTGCCGCAGCCCCAGCCTTTTGTGTCGGTCTTTGCGCCATTTCTTGCTGGTGTCAGTCTTTGCGCCGTTTCCTGCTGGTGTCGGTCTTTGCGCCGTTTCTTGCTGGTGTCGGTCTTTGCGCCGTTTCTTGCTGGTGTCGGTCTTTGCGCCGTTTCTTGCTGGTGTCGGTCTTTGCGCCGTTTCTTGCTGGTGTCGGTCTTTGCGCCGTTTCTTGCTGGTGTCGGACTTTGTGCCGTTTCTTGCTGGTGTCGGTCTTTGCGCCGTTTCTTGCTGGTGTCTGTCTTTGCGCCGTTTCTTGCTGGTGTTGGTCTTTGCGCCGTTTCTTGCTGGTGTGCGGGACTTGATGTGCCTCTCTGTGCCTGCCTTCCCGGGCTGCATTTGGGAGGGGGCTGGGACGCTGCTGCCTGGAGGCTGGGAGGATTTTGACTCCCAAAGCCTTCTCGAGGCTCAGTGTAAAAGTTTATTTGGACTCGAAAACAGAATCAAAGACCCAATTAATTAAGTTTTAGAAGCAGGCTTTATTGCGAACTTGTGGCGGGTTCAGCAACTCAGGGTATTGAGCTATTGAAGCCACGCCAGGGAAAAAATCCTGGCGGCGTTTTTATGCCCACTGCTGGCAGGCACAGCTGGGGAGAATCATAGCTTGGGGGGGGGGTGGATCTGCGCACACAGGTGCTTCCAAAGGGAGAAGGTCGTTAATCTTACCTACATATGTCAGGGACGCGTGGAGTGACCATATCTTCAGAAAACCTTCTGGCTTTGGGAGGAGCTGGTTCCAGGAATTTGGGGTTGAGCAGAGGAGGGGAGGTCAGTTAGGGGTCAGTCTTGAGAACTAAAATGGAGTCTGTTGTGCCAAGACAGGACGTTTTAGACTGACCCTATAGGGAAAAGGGACAACATTAGTCCATTTCTGTAACTGCTTCCTGTGGGTAGTGGGCGAAGAGCAAGGGGAGGGGCTTTTCCAGGCAGAGTACTGGGAGTTGCGGCCTGGCACAGGGTGGAGAGGTTGTTGTTGCTGGTGGACTGCTATACGGGTGATTTCGCGGAGTCAACTTTGCAGGAGCTGAATGAGACAAGGAGCAATTAAGAGCAAAATTACTACTAAAATTATGGGTTCTAGTATGGGGGCTAGGAAGGAGTACAGAGAAGAGTTCCACCAGGAAGAGGATCCGTCTGTTCTGAATCTGTTGTTTTGCAGCTCACGGTTTAGCTTGTTGAGGGTCTGGACTCTAGTTTCCACAATTCCCAGCTTATTGATGTAATAACGGCATTCCTCCTGGAGGAATTAGCAGGTTCCTCCTTTTTCAGCAGTGATGAGGTCTAAAGTGCAGCGGCTCTGCAAGGCAACTTGGGCAACAGAGGTTGTTTGTTTCTGCAGGGAGGCTAGAGATTTGGCAGAGGCATCAACTGCCAGCTGGAAGCGTGTGGATAACTTGTCTGCTGTGGTGATAGAGGTTCTAAGGGTCCCGCCGCTGAGTCCTACTGCACCTGCTGCTGAGGCTAAGGAGATTCTCACTGCTATCGGAAGAAAAACTGCTCTTTTAGTTTGGCGACTGTATACCTGGATGTATTTGTCCTGGACCTCAGCCGGAGTGTATGTAGTGAGCTGCGGAACCAGAGTGACGGGCAGGCACAAAAGGGTAAGGTAGAACTGATGTTTAAATGCTTAGTGTATAGTTGCACCAAAAGAAAATTTTTTTCTGGCGCTGTTAGTGGTTTGGAGGGGATTTGGGTGACATTACATGTCTGTGTCGATGGATTGGAGTAGCAAAAGGGCACTTGAGTGTTTTCTGGTTGGATGTACAGAGGAATATTGGGGATGGTTATGGGTTTTGTGGTCTTTACGTTGGATGAAAATGACAGGGCAGGACCTGGTACTGCTACCAGAGGAGGGCGTTCTAGGGCTGCACACATGCAGCAGGTGGAGAGGTTGGCTAGTCCAGCAAAGTGGCGATGGCCAGTCCCTGCTGTAGCAGGGTAAGCTGGGAGAAGGGAGACTCAGAAGGTTTAGAAATTTGCTTAGTGAGTTGAAGGTCTTGGATCTGAATATTACAGTGGATGGTGGATTGGACCTGGAGTAGCGACCTCCATACATAGAGTTTGGCGTCTGGAAATTTCTCTCGGCGAGTGGCGTACCACGCTCCTGGAACCGGAGGTGTCCAGCGGCTATCCCAGGGGTCTGGGATTGTGAGAGTGTATTTAGATTTATGGTAGTAGAATCATCCCTGGGGACAAAGGGAAAGGTAAAGTATCTGGCAGGAAGACCAAGGACACCCTACATTTTTCTGTATTCACCTTTTTGCACATTGGGTAGTTGCCTTCTGGTCATACAGGTAGCAAATAATGGGATCAGCTTTTCCTTGATGCCGCTTAAAGTCAGTGAAATTTAAGTATATGGGTGTTCTGCACCCTGTGGGTGGGCAGTCAGCGGTGGCCAGCAAATAATCATAATGCTTAGTGCGGGCGTAATTGGTATAGTTTTCAGTCAAGTAAAATCGCTAGCAAAAGGGGAAATTATGTTAGGTTTAGCTGGCTGGCTTGGTGAGGCGAGTGAGGCGGAGAGACATAGGACCACTAGACTGAGTCAGACCACTGGGAGCCATGGTCAGAGTTCACTGCTGCCTTGACTCGGGACAAATGTACCCAGGAATCTATTCCAAGACCCTTGACTGCCAAGGGAGTAGTGAGCACTACGGTGTAAGGGCCTTCCCACCGGGGTGCTAAGGGTCTGGGTGCTAGGGATTTAATTAACACAGCATTTCCAGGATGCACTGGTTTTTGGTGATCAGCAGAGGTCGGAGATGGTTCAGGGATGGGGGAGTTTTCGTGTTGTCTAAGAAGGTTGCGGAGCAAGGACAAGTATGGAAGGTACGAAGCTAGCAGAGGGCAATCAGTTGCAGGAAGAGGCGAGAAAAGAAAAGGTTGTCCGTAGAGTATTTTGATCATGGCTGGGGAGGATCTGCGCACATAGGTGCTTCAGAGGGGTCGTTAATCTTATCTATATGTGAGGGAGGGGTGGAGTGACCATATATTCAGAAAACATTCTGGCTTTGGGACGAGCTGGTTCCAGGAATTTGGGGTAGAGCAGGGGAGGGGAGGTCGGTTAGGGGTCAGTCTTGAGAGCTAAGATGGAGGTGCAGGCCTCAAAATGGAGTCTGTTGCACCAAGACTGGGACACAGTGGTGTGCTGCGGCTCCGCCAATCAGGATGGCTGGGAGCGCCCACATCTACCCTGTTGGTTTGGGCCGGTCTCTGGCTGGGTGGTTGGCTCCAGGCTGGCTTTCGGCTAGGCCACAATCTGCGGCTTCCATTTTCCCAGCCACATGACTCCACTCCCAGGCAGAATGGCGCCACCTGTGTCTGTTGTAGCTACTGTCTCTTCCCAGAAAGAAAGCCACCCAGACCGCGGGCAAGTTCAACAGAACAAGTTTTATTTTCTGCGCAGAGACTGTCAGCTCTCTTGAGAGGAGACTGAGTGGCCCCCAGTCTAATTTTCCAAAGGTTTTTATACTTTTGCAATGTGCAGGTATGCAAGCAGGTAGAGAAGCAGGGTGTTGCAGTTAGCCATTCTTAGTTGAACATTACCTGCTCTGGTCTTTCCTTCCGTACGTTCCCTTGGGCTACGTCTGCACAGCCTACCTCCCCAATATCAGCTAGTTCGTTGACAGTTCATAGCTAGTTTATTTACTGTTCATAATGGCTTCTATCAGCTCAAAATGACTTCTCTTGTCAAGGCTGTTTAAGCTTTGCCCAGAGCTGCTACATTCCCTCCTCTTCTTAGCCGAGTTCAAATCATTGAATCTGCGGTAGCCAGCCCAGTGTATGGTGGGCTCAGCACTAAGAGTTTTATGGTTTGTACTTTCTGTTTGAGGACTGCCACTAGCTTATTGGTTATTATTGGTCCAAACGTGAGGTTTAGCAGGAGGAGGATTAGGGATCCGGCTAGGGGCGTTACTAGGGTGGTTCGCCAGGTTGCCCAATTAAGTAGCTTTTCAAACCAATTGGTTTCTTCATTTCTTTTCTTGACTCTTTCCTCTAATCTTTTCCTAACCAGGGCTAAACTATCTTTAATGATTCCTGAATGGTTTGCATAAAACAAGTTTCTCCTAATGCCATGCACAACACTCCTTGTTTCAAAAGGAGCAAGTCAAGCCCTCGGCAGTTTGGCAACACACTTCTACAAGGGAGTCTAAGGATCTTTCTAAATGGGAAACATGGTATTTTTATCCCTGTAAATCTAAAGCAATTTGCTGACTAAGAGTCTGATAGTTTAAGTTTCCTTGTATTAAAGCAACTGACCCGACTGCAGCTAATCCCATAATCCCAAGCCCCGTTAACAGTGGGACTGACATTGGGGCTCTTTTAGCTCATCCAGAAATTCCAAAGTTATCCCTACCTCCTTCACCAGAACACAGGTACACTTGAGGAATAACATGCACTAGGACACAAATACCCGGGTCTGCTGCTAATACTGGGGAAAGGAGACAGGGTGCTAGTCCTGTGGAACAAGTAAAGCAAGTACCCGTTGGGGCAGATAACAAATAAGGATCACCATTTGGTTCAATAGGAACAGCTTGAAGGCAAAAATCTTGATATTTTGATATATTAAAGGGATAATTAGATGAATAAAAACAGTCTTCGCCCTTGGTAATCTTTTAAAGTGAGCTAGAGTTGAGTCCACTCTAACCTCACCTACAGACTGCTGCTTCGTGTAATCCTTCTTACTAACATTTCTAATTGGATTACGCTCTGCACCAATAGTGCTATTTGTAGCTGTGCCTACCGAGTAAGGGGGAGCAGGGTTCAGACAAAGCCAACAATCAGTTGCGAGGTTAGGATTTGAGTTCATAAATTGGAATACAGCATCCAGAGTATCAAACACAGAACCTTGAGGTGGCTCCTGAATGGGAAGGGCCCTTTGAGTTGGGCTGGCAGTGAACGGGAAAGTTACTGAAGAGTCTGGAGGGTGCGGCAAAGGAATCTTAATGACACCCAGCTGTGGCTCTTCAGGATTTATCACCAGGTTTGGGCCTATTTATGGACAGGAAGTTGCCATATTTTACTTTGCTGCATAGTAAAGGTTGTCCCGGGATCTCTATCATTTACATAATACTGAATTCCCCATGTGTTCCCAGTGAACCCAATAACGCTTGAATCCAGTTCTTATTGGGTTACATTTGGAAACCATACACGTGGTGGGATCAAACCCCTCCGACTTGAGTCCCATTCTTGTAAAAACAATAGGGTCGTCTTTAACAAGTTTCCACCCTGAAGATGATAGTTTCACAACCCTAAGCTGCACAATGGCAATGTCCCTCCCCTTGGCAGTTAGGGAGCCCATGAGCCGGGCATCTATAGAAATGGTGTGTTTGGAGCCTTCTTTCTATAGAGGGTATTCCGCACCCATAGGACGGGATTCCGGTTATGGGCCCCATTGTGCCCTTTACCTTTAAAGGATCCGGAATGCCAGCTCTTTCCTAGCAAATCAAACAAATCAAAGCGGAAACGGGGGTCAGACCCAGTGTAAGAAGTTACATATTCACTGTTGGAGGTTCGAGTAGCAGTCCACAGATGTGTTTGTGGTTGGGCGAAATGGCGGGTGCTGTCAGCAATGCTCAGACAAAAACAATTAAGTTCTGTAAAGCCTTAATTTTGAGGGTTTTTCTGTCTTTCTGAGTGTTCATCTTTTCAGGATATGCTCAGGGAGGGCTTTTTTTGACTTGTGACTGATGAATCCACGGCCCCTTCCCCACTACTTTAATAGCAGTTGGTGTTATAAGTATCACCTAGTATGGGCCAGTCCCCCTAGGTTCTAAGGTCTCGGGTCAGTGCTTCTTTACCCACGTTCAGTCTCCAGGTTGCAAGTTGTGGGCTGCCTCTTCACCTTTCCCTTGGTTGGGCCCAAAATGAAGGTGTCGGAGCAGATGATTTGTCTCACCTGCTGGACAGCCTGCAGGCACTTCATGAAGGAACAAGTAGTGACTTCCATTACTTCTACTTCCTTCAGTCTTGGGAGAATTGGGGAAGGTCTGCCAAACTTAAATTCAAACGGGGTCGTGCTTTTCACATAGGGAGTGCATCGGACTCGAAGTAGGGCAAAAGGTAAAGAAAGGATCAATCCAGTTCTCGCCAGTTTCTAAATGCAACTTAACTAACAATTCCTTTAGGGTTCTGTTTATTCTTTCTACTTGCCTTGAACTTTGGGGCCTATAAGCCCAGTAGAGCTTCCAGTTAATATTTAGAAGCATTGCTAATACTTTAGTAATTTGAGCAATGAATACTGGGCCATTGTTGGACCCCAAGGTGGTGGGAAGCCAAATCTAGGGACAATTTTAGTTACTAATAATTTACACCCAGTGGCAGAAGTGTCCTTCTTTGTTGGGAAGGCTCCCACCCATCCAAAATAGGTGTCCACTAGCACCAGCAAATACCCGTAGCCATACTTTCTAAGTTTGATATCCATAAAGTCCACCTCCCAGAATTCTCCAGGAGTACTACCTCGAGCTTGTGGTTGGGGTTGCTCCTTTTCTTTTCTAGGGATGTTTCCCCGAGCGAGCACAGTGCAAGCAACAGTGGTGTCATCTGCCACCCAGTGTCCAAGCCTGGGTATGTAAAAGTACCTGAGGAGCAACTGAGACCATTTAGAGGATCCTGAGTGCATACCTTCATGTAGTCCTTGAATCAGATCTCTCCCAGAGCTTCTGGCATGAATCTTCTTCCATCAGGATGGAGCAGCCACCTGGATGCTCCGAGTTTCTTTGGCAGCCCAGCTCTTGGCTTACCTTTAGATCATTTTCCGAGTATGTAGGTTGTGGCAGTAACACTTGGGATGGCATGGTCATGGCCATTACCTTGGGGATTTGTGGTATAATCCTGGCATTCGAGATCCACCGGTCCAGGGGACTTGTTAGGAGGGGCTCAACCATAGGTCCCCCTACCCCAGCAATATCCTGCCCCAGTGTAAGCTTCCTAGCTTCTATAACTAGGATGGCCGTGGCAGCCTCAGCTCGCATGCAGCTCGGCCATCCTGCAGTTACAGAGTCTAGTGTGATTGAAAGATCGGCCACAGGTCTCTTTCATGGCTGCAAGTTCTGAGTTAGCATTCCTTTTGCTGTGCCCTGGCCTCATAGACAATTGGAAGGGATTTTCTATGTCTGGAAGGGGAAGAGAGGGTGCCCATATGAACGACGTTTTTAAGGATTCAAAGGCTTGCTGTTCTACTTCAGTCCATTGAAGTTTTTTCCTTTCCCCAGTACTTGCATATAGGAGTTTGGCTAATCCCTCAAATCCCAAATTCCACAATGGACAGTACCCCACAAATCCTAGAAACTCTCACACCTGCCTCTTAGTCTCAGGGACTGGGATTTTGAGGATCACCTCAGTGCGGCTGGGGGACAAGGTCTGTTTTCCCTCCTCCAGTTGGTAGCCTAGGTATACAGTTTTATTGACACACAGTTGAGCCTCTCTTGCAGATTACCTGGACCCCAATTGGCCAAGGACTATTAACAGGTCCTCGGTAGCACTTGGGCATTCCTCCAGGGTTTCGGAGGCCAGGAGAAGGTTATCTTCATACTGGAGCAAGGGGGTTTGGGGGTGTTCCTCCTTGTATTCCTGTAAGTCTTCATTGGGTTGACGTACAGAGGACAAGGGTATGGAGAACAAAGCATACTTTAAGTCCAAAACAGTATAACAAATTCAGTTTGATGGGATAGTACTCAGGAGGGTCTCGGAGTTTGGTACCGTGGAGTGGACAGTTTCTACCCTCGCATTTACCTCTCCGAGATCCTGCACCATTTGGAAGTCCTCAGTTCCCGGTTTCGGCATGGGCAGCAGGGGAGCGTTCCATGTGGACTTGCAGGGCACCAAAATGCCTGTCCTCTTTAGTCTGCATATGTGAACAGCAATACCCACCTGTGCTTTCCAGGGAGTAGGGTTTTGCTTGACACTCACCAGTGTGGCTGAGCTCAGAAGTTGTACGACCGCAGGCACCTGATGTTCAGCAAGGTCTGGCAGGTTGTTCTCTGCCCAAACAAAAGGAATATCTTTTAGCCATTTATCAAGAAGTTCCTTTGAGGAGGTTTCTTCTGCTCTTTGATAAAACACATATCCCTCTGGCAGTGGAGCGGTGAGCAAAACCTTTGCCTTTTCAAGTTCAAGGGTTAAGGTGGTTGCAGCAGATGAGAAAGTAATCATGGCCACCATTTATCGTAATAAATCCCGACCAATTAGGGGAAAGGGGCCCTGAGGCATTACCAGGAAGGAGTGTGGAACTGTCTCTTGTGCTAAATCTGTTATTCTGGCCGTTGTCCATGGGTATGCTTGGGTCTGCCATGTGGCACCTGTAATTAAAATCTTTCCTTTTGACAATGCACCTGTAGTCTTTTCCAAAACCAAGAAGGTGGCCCCTGTGTCCACCAAGAAATTTACTGGCTGGCCCCCTTTTTGGAGTGTTAGCGTGGGATCCTGGAGGCCAAGTGAAACAGCCCTGACACCTTCATTCAGCTTCTTCAAGCATTATTGTCTCCTGCTTGGGTCTTTCTAGGTGTGAATGAGGCCCGTCCTCTCTAGTGGAGGGTCGTGCACCTCTCCTGGCGTTTTCAAGGGACTGATGTTTCCAATGTCCTTCTTTCCTGCAGTAGGCACATTGATCCTTCTTCGGGGCTTGGTGGTGCCCACAGGTTAGTCTCTCCGTGAGTGGGCCATGCTCTCCTTTTCCTGAGCCTCTGGGGTCTCTCATGGCAATTACTAGTATTTTAGCTAGTTTCTTTGTCTCTGTTGTTATACACTCAATGAGCCACTTCTACCAAATCACTAGGATTTTTCCCTTCAAACCCTTCCCACTTCTTTTTCATGTCTGAGGCAGACTGACTGAATAATACAGGCAATACTTACTTCCCTCCTGTTCTCAGGGGGCTTTCAGGTCAATAGGGGTATAAAGCCCGTAGGCGTCCATCAGCCACTCTAAAAAGGCAGGCGGACATTCTCTTGTAGGAGCCTGAGAATTCTCACTGACCTTAGATAAATTTATAGGCTTCCTAGTGGTTAAGCGGAGGCCCTGCAAGAGCAACTGGTGATATCTGCTTAAGCCCTCTGGGCCTTGCTAGGAGTTTGGATCCCACATTGGTTGTGCAGTGGGGAAAAAAATTTCTCTCAAGTGGGGAGTGCCCGCTGGCTGACCATTAGGTCCATTGACTGCCTTCTGGGCCTCTCTGGAAGGGGTCCCATTCCTCTGATATGAACAGCACCTGGAGAAGTTGCAGGAAATCACCTCAGGTGGGCTGATGAGTATGGAAAACCATATCTAGCAAAGAAATCAGACCTTATGGTTTGTCAGAAAAAAGGGGTTTTGTTGGTTCCAATTATACAAACCCCTGGAACAAAAGGGAACATATACTGAAAAAGGGATTCGGGAGTCTTCCCAGGTTTGGGGGCTGCTTGCCTTAAGGGGAGAATGGCTGCTGCTGAGTGATCTTTCTCTGGGGGTTGTTAAGACATGCCTGCCCTAGTGTATTTGTTGTGGGGTGGGGGGGCTCAAAAAGAGGCTGTGAGTATTCCTCTCTCCGGCCCCTTGGGAACCTGATAGGGTGGCAGCGGCACCAAGGGTCGGAAGCCAGCTCTCCTGCTCCCAGAGTCCTCTTGCAAAATGGGATAAATCAGACAGGTAGGGAAAGGGGGAAGGGAGGGGGGAGGGACAGGGACAGCCTCCACCTTGGTGGTTTTAGGAACTTGGACAGGTTGTTTTTCCGGTCCTGCCATGTTTACTGAAATCTTGGAAACAAGAACTCTTTATGTTGGGGGAGGAAGTAAGTCTTTTATATATGTTGGCTTCTTAGTGGCAATGTCAATCCACACATGAATTTAAGGGATCAGATCAGGATGTCCTGGTTCCCCTTTCTAAGCAGGCTCCGACAGTGGCACTCGGATCTCGGTGCACCTCGAAATGTTGTAGCTACTGTCCATTCCCAGAAAGAAAGCATCTCCGACCACCGGCAAGTTCAACAGAAAAAGTTTTATTTTCTGCACAGGGTCTGTCAGCCCTCTTGAGAGGAGACTGAGCAGCCCCCAGTTGAATTTTCCAAAGGTTTTTATACTTGTGCAATGTGCAGGTGTGCAAGCAGGCAGAGTAGAGAAGTGGGGTGTTGCGGTTAGCCATTCTTAGTTGAACAAAAACTGCTCTTGTTCTCAAAAGCCTTCTGAACATCCATTTCCTTTGGGACATTCCCTTGGGCTACGTCTGCACGGCCTACCACCCCAATATCAGCTAGTTCATTGACAGTTCATAGCTACTTTATTTACCTTTCATGGTGGCTTCTGTCAGTTCAGAATGGCTTCACCATTATCAAGGCTCTTTATGGTTTTCCCAGAGAACCTACATAGCCGCCATGGGGAAACAGGGCCTATGACCCTGGCCAAAATGGTGCCCACCAGTCCAAACACGTGGAAGGGCACTGCCTCGGGAGCTGGTTGATTTAGGCCTGGGAGATAGCCCTGCCTTGTCCCGGCAGCCAAATGTTTCCCTTTTACCCTCCGTTCCCTTTGCCTTTCTCCTGGTTTTTAAAACAAGCTGCTTGAGCCCTATAACACTGAGCAGGACTTTTTTGTAACATTTAATTAAAATGTATCTGGCACCAAAATTATATATTATAAATATGACAATTTGGTTATATTTTTGAAAATTTGTACTTTTAAAATATACTTTGGTTGTTATATATATTGATAACAATGAAAGTAAAGAATAAAAACAAAAAAAAATATTATTTCCTGCATTGAAAACTTCAGGTGTTCTAGGGTTAGTGTTCTACCAGCGTAGGTTTGTTCCTTGTTACTGGCTGGTTTTCCGTTGCTCAGTCTTAAGACAAAGGCGTTCGGAAGCCTAGCCTGGGTAACCCTTACTTTTCGGCTTTCAGTGGTGTTTCTTCACGCACTTTTGGGGACAGCTCTTAATATAGCTCAGCTGCCATGATGTTCCAGCCAGAAATTCCAATTTTCCTAAAGGTTCCCTGAGCTGCCAGATGCCCCTTCCCTTCAGAGATTTGAGAGTCTGCTCCTGCCAGCAGGCATCTTGGAAGGCTGTGGGGCCATCCCAAGCAGTGGTCCTCCTAGCTTATTGTCTAGAAAATGGTTGGACCTAAAGTCGCCCACAGTGACTGCTCTTTGACCCTTTGTCTATGGTGGGGGCACCTGTCAGAGGCATCAGTTTAATAGCACACCAGGGGTCTGCTCTGAAGCGGGGTTATTGACCTTGAGGCAGCAAGCTCTAAATAGCCTTGTTTTGTGCTTTCGAGATGGGACTTAGCAGCTTCATACTCAGGAATTGCCCCCTTGCATGAATCCTGTCCAATTGGGATAGAGTTGACACAGAGGCTAGACAAACAAAAGCTGATACACTATGCAACTTTATTTGAGAAAGGAGAATGGTGGCCAGAGAATGGCACACTTTTCCTTCCAACCCTGATTCACCTGGAACAGTTCTGTAGAGTGATGGGAAATGGGCGGAGATGCCAGAAGTTAGAGCATTTCTCCTTTTGAGGAGCAGTAGAGACCTTCATCCCCAGTGCACACAGGAACCCCTAAGGCAGGCGTCCTCAAACTGTGGCCCGTGGGGCACATGTGGCCTGACGACATTTATTCCACCCTCAGGGTGTTTTTGCTGCCTCTGCCTATCCTGCTTAGCAGCCGGCTCGTGCAGTGTGCATAGGAACTTGTTCATAGGTTTTTTAAAAACTATAGTCTGACCCTCCAATGATCTGAGGGACAGAACTGGCCCCCTAGGTAAACAGTTTGAGGACCCCTGCCCTAAGGGATCCTGGACTTAGGGGTTACTATTCTCGCAGCCCTGACACACCCCTGATCATTCTACCCATAGTAGAGGCACCAGGGAAATTTGGTCCCTGGGTAATTTACCAGCCTTTTATTCAAATTGAAGCCAAGAAAATTAAAAATGACTTAGGCAGTTACTCTACTTTTGATTACTGTTGACTCCCCCTGTAGTACCCCAATATTACCATTTAACTCTATAACGCTGAGCATATTTCCATAACATATAAAGAAATGTATATATTAATAGATAGATAGATAAACAGACAGATAAATAGATAGATAACTTTGAAAATAAAGAATAAAAACAAAAACATTTTCCCAAAATTGAAAATTGAGCCATTATACGGTTAAAAAGGATGGGTCTTATCAGCAGGTGTAAGACCTTAGGATCATAAATGAAGCAGTGATCCCACTGCACCTAGTAGTGCCCAAACCCTGTGCCCTCCTAGGGAAATTGTGAATGCTTTAATCCCCGTTCCTGTACTTAGAGTGAACAAACACATGCCTGATAATCCTAAGTATACTTATTTCTTGTGACACTCACCTAACTTGAAGGGAACTACCTCCTCCGAATCTTAGACTTGTCTCACTTAAACTCTTCAACCTTTTGTCTTTTTGTTTGTTTTTCCAGAAGTTCTCAGGTTACCAAGGCCTCCAAACCAAGTGTGCCAGCTGTAGGACCACGATTTCCTGAACAACCTCAACTTTATCCATCCTGGGACCTGAGTGGACAATCCCTTCTGAGCCCCATTTGCCCCTTTTGCAGCAGGAAGTACTTAGAGATGTCGTCGCCCAGTACCCCAAAGATTTGGGTCCATACCTCTTCAGGGGGCAAATGTTAGGTAGCTATCCTAGGGACTGGGGTGTCCATTATGCATGCCCAGAGGGCCAAGGTAGCAGCCCAAGAAGGAGTGGCACACTGTGCGTGCTCAGAGGTTCAGGTTTCCGGCCAGGAAGAGGAGGTACACCTGGGTGAGTGCTGCAACTTGATTGACCCACCAATGCCAAGTAAATTAAATTCAGCTGCTGGGGTTGACCAGGGTTGCCCACCATGCCTCCCTAATGCTCATAAAACCCACTTGGATGACAATCAGGCTTCTACATGCATTCTTTCTCACGCAGAGCAGAGGACCAAGGTCTGTCTGTCCCCAGAGAGATCTGACAAACCCAGGAAGGCTCTTTGGAGGCAGCAGAACTGGACATGAATGGCTGGTGGATACTGTTCAGATGCAGGACTTTCTACTTAGAAGGGTCTAATCCAGCCTGAGATGATCCTTGAATGAGTCCTCTGCCCAGATCTTTTTTTTTTTTTTAACGTTTTATTAGGGGCTCATACAACACTAAACACATTCTATGCATACATCAGTTGTGTAAAGCACATTTGTACATTCATTTCCCTCATTCTCAAAATATCCACTCTCCACCCAAGCCCATGGCCTCAGCTCCTCATTCCCATCCCCACCCCCCATGTGCGCTACCCCTCACTCATCAATCCTTGGTAATTTACTAATTTTTGTCATATCTTGCACTGTCTGATATCCCCCTTCACCCACTTTTCTGTTGAAGTAAAATGTACATCCTTGTAATCAGTTCCCCGTTTCCAAACTGCCCTCCCGCTTACCCTCTCAGTGTCTTCACTCATAATACTGGTCCTAAAGGACTCATCCACCCTGGATTCCCTGTGTTTCCAGTTGCTATCTGTACCAGTGTACATTATCTGGTCTAGCCAGATTTGTAAGGTAGAATTGGGGTCATGATAATGGGGGGAGAGAAAGCATTTAGCAACTGGAGGAAAGTTGTGTTTCATCATTGCTATCTCGTACCTAGTCTTGGCTCATCTCCTCTCTGAGACCCTTCTGTAAGGTATTGTCCAGTGGTCTGGAAATGGGCTTTGGGTCTCTACCAAGCACTCTTCTCATTCCCAATAAGATGTTTTTGTTCTGATGATGCCTGACACCTGATCCCTTCGAAACCTCGTGATCTCATAGGCTGGTGTGATTATTCCATGTGGGCTTTGTTGCTTCTGAGCTAGGTGGCCGCTTGTTTACATTCAAGCTTTTAAGACCTCAGACGCTATATCTTTTGACAGCTGGGCACCATCAGCTTTGTCTTCAGTGTACCTGTGGGGAAGGTGAGCACCATAGAATGCCAGTTTAATAGAACAAAGTATTCTTGCAATGAGGGAGTATTTGAGTGGAGGCCCAGAGTCCATCTGCTACCTTAATACGAAACCTATAAATATATGGACGTAGGTCTATTTCCCCATGCTCATATATGAATATATTTACATATGGACATACTTTTTAAAAGACCTCTATAACAGGCCCTTGCTTCCTCGCTTGCTCTTCTATTTCCCTTTCATTTTCCTCTTGTGCCCACTGCCATGCTCAGTCTTCCTTTGGGTTTCAGTAATTCTTCTTGGTTCCATTACCCTTGATCCCACCCTACCAGGCCTCCTACATCTACCTCACCACGGATATGCATGACTTCCTGTTCTCTTGTTTCTGGGTTTCTTAACACCGCTTCCTTTACGCCCACCTCCCTCTTTCCCATGCCCCACACCCCAGAAGTGTTGGTCCTGGGTTTTGTCCTCCAGATTGGACATCCAGCCTATCTAATTTAGACAGACCAGAAAAGGTAATAACATGCACAAAACCAAGACAAGCAACCCAAAAAAACCAAGACAACAAAAATCCAATGACACTAAAAGAAAACAAAACTAACCAAGAAAGAAAAGCTCATAGTTAGTACAAGGACTGTGTGGTGAACTTTAGGAGTGTTTTCCAGTCCAGTCTGTTGGGGCACCGAGCTCTGACCACAAAGTCCACCTTTGGTATTCCCCGGGGACTTTGATGCTCCGTTTTCTTTCTCTTCCGCTGCACTCCCTTAGTGTCATGCCTCGATGTAGCAAGATCAGTTCGGGCGCAGTTCCCACACTTTGTCTCCAGTGTTGTCCCCTCTAGGGCAATGGGACTTTGAGGGACGTTTCTCATCGTGGGGCTGCCCATGTGGTCTTTTCTGTGGACTGGCTTCTCTGATTGGGAACATCATCCTCAAGGTATAGTGGGCCAGGATGTGCTCCATTCTCCCCTCCTCCCCCTTGTTCTGCTCTGTGTTCTCTGATCAGATATGTCCCTCTCCGCGAGCTGCAGCTCCGGTGCCATCCTGTGAAATACAATCTTTGGGGGCTGCAAGGAGGTGGGAGGGGGGGCATCAGCTCAGATCTTTTGAGAGTCCAGGAGATATTGACTTCTCGATGGGCACAGTTCTGTGGGGCACCGTGCTCTTGGTCCAGACGCTGGTTGTGAATATGACTTTGTTGTTAACCAGTTTTTGTCTCTGGGTCAACTCCTGTGTGTTTTTGAGGGAGTTTTCTCATCTGGAAAGTAAATGTACTGGATTATCCAGAAGCCCATGTCAGCAAGTTATTGAGAGGGGTTAATCAGAGACTGTTTCATATAGTGTGTATCTGCGCGCTGCATTTGAGACCTGGGGTGGCAATTATGAGCTCAGAATAGAGATGGTGTCCAGTAGGTGACAGACGTGGCTCCATATTGAAACAGGAAGCCCACTGTGGAGATTTGGTCCTTCCGTTGATGGCCACCGGCCACCTAGTCTTCTCCTGCTATAACTGCTTCACTGACTCAGCAGCTGAGCCAGGAGCCAGTGCCATCATAACCAGGTGGCTAACTGGGAGAAAGGGCAGATAGATATTTGTTATCTTGTTGTCTTGGGAAGCCCACCTAACCTCCATGCAAACATTCTGGTGTGAGTTATCTGTGGAAGGAATCATAGGCTCACAGTAATACACATCTTTCTTTTTGTAAATGTGCCCGTATTCCTTTCTGAACCTGAGAAGGTGGCCCCTGTGTCCACCAAGAAATTTACTACCTGGCCTATATGGAGTGTTAGCCTGGGTATTGGCGGCGAAGTGAAACAGAGCCCTGACCCCTTCATGCAGCTCTTCAAGCCTTATTGTCTCTTGCTTGGTTCTTTCTCGTTGCAGATGAGGCCCGTCCACTCTTGTGGAGGGTCGTGGACCTCTCCTGGGGTTTTCAAGGCACTGATTTTTCCAGTGTCCTTCTTTCCTGCAGTAGGCACATTGATCCTTCCCCATGGCTTGGCAGTGCCCACAGGTTAGTCTCTCCGTGAGTGGGCCATGCTCTCCTTTTCCTGAGTCTCTGGGGTCTCTCATGGCAATTCCTAGTATTTTAGCTAGTTTCCTTGTCTCTGTCGTGCTAGGGTCATCTCGGTTGTTATATACTCAATGAACCACTTGTATCAAATCACTAAGATTTTTCCCTTGAACCCTTCCCACTTCTTTTTCAGGTCTGAGGCAGACTGACTGAGTCATAAAGGCAATATTTATTGCCCTCCTGTTCTCGGGGCCTCCGGGCTGTTAGGGGTATAAAGCCTGTAGGTTTCCATCAACCACTCTAGAAAGGCAGGCGGACATTCTCTTAGCCTGAAAATTCTCACTGACCTTAGATAAATTTATAGGTTTCCTAGCTCTTCCGCAGAGGGTCATGTAAGAGCAATGGGTGATACCTGGTAAAGCCCTCTGGGCCT
Source organism: Tenrec ecaudatus (assembly GCF_050624435.1). Classification (NCBI taxonomy): domain Eukaryota; kingdom Metazoa; phylum Chordata; class Mammalia; order Afrosoricida; family Tenrecidae; genus Tenrec; species Tenrec ecaudatus. The sequence continues at coordinate 198,221 of NW_027459499.1, forward strand.
TGCTAGGAATTGAGATCCCACATTGTTGGTGTAGTGGCCAAAAGAGTTTCTCTCAAGTGGGGAGTGCCCGCTCGCTGACCATCAGGTTCACTGACTGCTTACTGGGCCTCTGTCTGGAAGGGCTGCCCTCCTCCGTTGTGAACAGCACCTGGAGAAGTTGTTGGCAAGCATTCCAGGTGGGCTGATGAGTATGGAAGTCATACCAGTACTAGTGTGTGGGGGGGCTGCTTGTTAAGGGTGGGGGTGAGATTGGGGGGCCGGTGGGGGAGGGAGTGACTCAATAAGGGCCTGTTAGAAGTTTTCTATTTCTGGACCCTAGAAACCTTATAGGGCGGGGGTTGAAAGAAAGGGTTTGAAGCCAGCTCTCCCACTCCCAGAGTTCTCCTGCAAAATGGGATAAAGCCGATTAGGGGAGAGTGATGGGGAGGGGAGGGGAGGGGAGGGGTGGGGGAGGGATGGGGGAGGGGAGGGGTGATGGAGGGGAGGGGTGGGGGAGGGTGATGGGGAGGGATGGCCTCCACCTATGTGGTTTTGGGAACTTGGACCATTTGTTTTTCCGGTCCTTCCATGTTTCCTGAAACCTTGGAAACAAGGGCCCTTTCTTTGCGGGAGGGAGTAAGTCTTTTATATTTGCAGGCTTCTTAGTGGCAATGTCAGCCCACACTTGAAGTAACGGGATCAGATCGGGATATCCTGGTTCCCTTTAACCATAACTATGAACTCTTAGTAACAGGGGATGGGAAAACTAGTCTTGCGTGGGTCAATCAGGGACTCCTTCTGCCCCATCACTTTTAAACAAATTGTAGAGTCTCCAAGCTTTTGGGTTGAAACCACATCCTCTTGGTGAATGCCGAGAGCAGGGGTCCTCAAACTACAACCTGTGGGCCACATGCAGACAGCCGAGGACGCTGATCCTTTCTGTCGGGTGTATGTGCCCCATTTATTTTTTTTTTGAACTTCAAATCAAGATGTGCAGTGTGCACATGAATTTGTTCGTAATATTTGATTTTTGAAACTATAGTCTTTCCTTCAAAAGGCCTGAGGGATAGTGAACTGGCCCCCTGGGTAAACAGTTTAAGGACCCCTGTCCTAAGGTATCCTGGACTTAGGGGTTATTAATCTCCCAGCCCTGAAACATCCCTGAACATTCTACCCGTTGTAGGAGGCACCATGGGAATTTGGACCCCGGGTAATTTACAAGTCTTTACTCCAATTGAACCCAAGAAAATTCAAAATGGCTTAGGCAGGTACTCTATTTTGGTCACATTTGACTCGTCCTGCACTAGCCCACTATTTCCATTTAACTCTATAACGCGAAGCATGATGTTTTCATAACATTAAAAAATGTATATATTAATACATATATATATATTTATAACTATGAAAGACCACAACAAAAAGAAAATTTTTCCAAAAATTAAAATTGAAGCGTTATAGGGTTAAAAAGAAGGATGGGTCTTATCAGCGGGTCCAAGACCTTAGCATCATAAATGAATCAGTGATCCGACTGCACCTAGTAGTGCCCAAACCTGTGCCCTCCTAGGGGAAAGTGTGAATGCTTTTATCCCTCTTCCTGTACTTCCAATGAACAAACACACATGTCTGGTAATCCTAAGATTATTTTTGTTTCCTGTGACACTCACCTAATTTCAAGGCCACTGCCACCTCACAAGCTTAGCCTTGTCGTAGTCAAACTGTTCACCTTTTAGACCGTTTGTTTTTCTCAGAAGTTATCGGGTGATTAAAGCTTCTGAACCAAGTGTGCCAGGTCCACGACTACCATCTCCTGGACCACCTCAACCTTATCCATCCTGGATAAAGTTGCCCTCAATGGACAACCCCTCCCAGCAGTGTAGGAAGGGTATGGACCCAAAGCCCCACCTCGCCCCTTTTGCCAGCAGGAAGCAGCTAGAGATGTCGTCGCCCAGTACCCCCAAAGATTTGGGTCCATATCTCTTCAGGGGGGCAAATGTTAGGTAGCTATGCTAGGGACTGGGGCATCCGTTATGCATGCCCATAGGGCCAAGATAAGAGCCCAGTTAGGAGAGGCACCCTGTGCATGCTCAGAGGTCCAGATTTCTGGCCATGAAGGGGAGGTCACCTGGGTGGTTCCTGTACCTGGATTGACCAATCTAGGCCATGTAAATTCAATTCAGCCACTGGGGTCGGCCAGACTTCCCCACCACGCCTCCCTACGCTCATAAAACTCTCTTGAGTGCAGACCAGGCTTCTGCATGATTTCTCTCTCACTCAGGAAGGCTCTTTGGAGGCAGCTGTGCTGCACATGAGTGGCTGGTGGATACTGTTCAGATGCATGGCTTTCTGCTTGCAAGGGTTTTTGTCTCAGCTGACTGTAAGGGAGGAGGTAGTACGTCTGGATCACAGAGTATCCATGTCCACAAACGAGGCTGCTCATTCCACAGTCCTGGAAGTGCTTTATGAAAACCCTCTGCTTTGCAATGTCACTCTTTGTAGATTAGAGTGGGAGGGGCTGGGACCAAGGTATGCTGCCTCTTACTCCCAGTTGCAGGTTTCTGGATGCTGATTGTATCTCTTACAGCATCAGTTAGTGGGCTTGTTGTCTGCCTCAGGCTTTGTTCACGGAGATCCTCCAGCTAGTTGGTGGTGTGTGCGCATGAGCAGAGACTTCCTGCCAATCCCCCATGAGTAGTAGAGCTCCCATGGTGTGGACTCCATGAAAGCCTTGCCCCAGGCAGCATGCTTACAAAGGAGGGTGGGCCCTGCAGGACAGAGGACCATTCCCCCTGTGGAATGGCCTCAGAGATCCACCTCCCTCTCTGGCCAGCTGCTGGGGCTGTGGGTCCTAAGCATCATGGCTGACTCAATAATAGACACAGGGTGAGGCGACTCCAGTAGCTGTTTTGACTGGTCTAATCCAGCCTGAGATCATCCTTGCATGAGCCCCTGCCAAGATTATTTTTGTTTCTTTTATGATCTTTTCATTAGTGGCTCCTACAACACTAACCACCATCCATAAATACATCATCTGTTTGAAGCCCATCTGTACATTAATTGCCCTCCTTATTCACAAAATATCCACTCTCCACCCAAGCCCCTGGCCTCAGCTCCTCATTTTTCCCCCCTCAATGCCCGCCACCCATCCCTCATCAATCCTTGGAAATGTACTAATTCTTTTGTCATATTTTCACCCACCTTTCTTTTGAGGTCAATGAAGATCCTTGTAATCGGTTCCCACTTTCCATCCTGCCCTTCCTCCACCCTCCCAGTATCTCCACTCATAACACTGGTAAAGGGCCCATCCACTCTGGATTCCCCGTGTTTGAAATTCCTATCGGTACTAGAATACCTTCTCTAGTTTGGCCAGATTAGTATGGTAGAACTGGGATCATGATAGTGGGGCAAGAGAAAGCATTAAGAACTAGAGGAAAGTTGTGTTTCATCTTTGCTGTCTCATACCCTGTATTCTTTAATCTCCACTCTGAGATCCTTCTGTAAGGGGATGTCCAGTGCACTGCAAATAGGTTTTGGGTCTATACCCGGCAGTCCCCTCTCATTCTCCATGATAAGATTTTTTTGTTCTCATGATACCTGTTGCCTTATCCCTTTAAAACTTTGTGATCACACAGGCTGGTATGCTTTCTCCATGTGGGCTCTGTTGCTTCAGAGCCAGATGGCTGTTTCTTTACCCTCAGGCCTTTAAGACCCCACACGCTATATCTTTAGGTAGCTGGACACCATCGGCTTTCTTCACCACACTTGCTTATGCAGCCGCTTTGTGGTCAGTGATTGTGTAGGGAAGGTGAGCATCTTAGAATGCCAATTTAATAGAACAGTGTTATTGCAATGAGGGAGTCCTTGAGCGGAGGCCCTATGTCCATCTGCTACCTTAATACTAAATCTATAAACATATGGACATAGATCTATTTCCCCATGCCCCTTTGTAAATATATGTACATATGTACATGCCTTTATTTAGACGTCTATAACTGGCCCTTGCTTCCCAGCTCACTCTTCTATACTCTTTGATTTTCCTCTTGTGCCCACTGTCATGCTCAGTCTTCCTTTGGGTTTCAGTAATTCCTCTTGGTTACATTACCTTTGATCACGCCCTACCAGGCCTCCTACATCCCCCTCACTATCGTTTTCCATCACTTGTTGTACCCTTGTCTCTGGGTTTCTTTACAGCACTTCCTTTCCCCCCACCGTGCTCACTCCCATGCCCAATGGAAAGGGCCGGTCACATGTTTACTCCTCCAGATTGTTCATCCAGCCTCTCTTAATTAGACAGACCTGTAAAGGTAATAACATGCACAAAACAAGACTGAGCTAAACCAAGCAGCAAAAAGAAAAAAAAACAAACAAAAATGAAAACAAAACCCAACCCAAATCCAATGACACTAAAAGAAAACAACACTAACCAGAAAGAAAAGTACAAGGACTGTGTGGTGAACTTTAGGAGTGTTTTCCAGTCCAGTCTGTGGGGGCACCGAACCCTTACCACAAAGTCCACCTTTGGCATTCCCCGGGGACTTTGATGCTCCGTTTTCTTACTCTTCCGCTGCACTCTCTTAGTGTCATGCATCGAAGTGGCAGGATCAGTTCGGGCGCAGTTCCCACACTGTGTGTCCAGTGTTGTCCCCTCTAAGGCTATGGGTCTTTGAGGGACGTTTCTCATCGTGGGGCTGCCCATGTGGTCTTCTCTGTGGATTGGCTTCTCTGATTGGGAACATCATCCTCAAGGTGTATTGGGCCAGGGTGTGCTCCATTCTCCCCTCCTCCCCCTTGTTCTGCCCTGTGTTCACTGATCAGATATGTCCCTCTCCGCGAGCTGCAGATCCGGTGCCATCCTGTGAAATACAATCTTTTGGGGCTGCAAGGATGTGGGGGGGTGGGTATCAGCTCAGATCTTTTGAGAGTCCAGGAGATATTGACTTCTCGATGGGCACAGTTCTGTGGGGCACCGTGCTCTTGGTCCAGACGCTGGTTGTGAATATGACTTTGTTGTTAACCAGTTGTGTGTCTCTGGGTCAACTCCCGTGTGTTTTTGAGTGAGTTTTCTAATCTGCAAAGTAAATGTACAGGATTATCCAGACTCCCATGTCAGCAAGTTATCGAGAGGGGTTAATCAGAGACTGTTTCATATAGTGTGTACCTGCGCGCCGCATTCTAGACCTGCGATGGCAATTATGAGCTCAGGATAGAGATGGTGTCCAGCAGGTAACATACGTGGCTCCATATTGAAACAGGAAGCCCACTGTGGAGATTTGGTCCTTCTGTTGATGGCCACCGGCCACCTAGTCTTCTCCTGCTATAACTGCTTCACTGGCTCAGCAGCTGAGCCAGAAGCCAGTGATATCATAACCAGGTGGCTAACTGGGCCAAAGGGCTGATAGATATTTGTTATTTTGTTGTCTTGGGAAACCCACCTACCCTCCATGCAAACCTTCTGGTGTGAGTTATCTGTGGAAGGAATCATAGGCTCACAGTAATTCACATCTTTCTTCTTGAAAATGTGCCCATATTCCTTTCTGAACCTGACAAGGTGGCCCCTGTGTCCACCAAGAAATTTACTGCCTGGCCTCCTACTTGGAGAGTTAGCCTGGGCTTTTGGCGGCGAAGTGAAACAGAGCCCTGACCCCTTCATTGAGCTTCTTCAAGCATTATTGTCTCTTGCTTGGGTCTTTCTACGTGCAGATGAGGCCCATCCACTCTAGTGGAGGGTCGTGCACCTCTCCTCGGGTTTTCAAGGCACTGATTTTTCCAGTGTCCTTCTTTCCTGCAGTAGGCACATTGGTCCTTCCCCATGGCTTGGCGGTGCCCACAGGTTAGTCTCTCCGTGAGTGGGCCATGCTCTCCTTTTCCTGAGTCTCTGGGGTCTCTCATGGCAATTCCTAGTATTTTAGCTAGCTTCTTTGTCTCTGTCGTGCTAGGGTCATCTCTGTTGTTATACACTCAATGAGCCACTTGTACCAAATCGCTAAGATTTTTCCCTTCAAACCCTTCCCACTTCTTTGTCATGTCTGAGGCAGACTGACTGAGTAATAAAGGCAATACTTATTGCCCTCCTGTTTTCAGTGCCTCCGGGCCGTTAGGGGTATAAAGCCCGTAGGCTTCCCTCAGCCACTCTAGAAAGGCAGGCGGATATTCTCTTATAGGAACCTGAAAATTCTCACTGACCTTAGATAAATTCATAGGTTTCCTAGCTCTTCTGCAGAGGGTCATGTAAGAGCAATGGTTGATACCTGGTAAAGTCCTCTGGGCCTTGCTAGGAATTGAGATCCCACATTGTTGGTGTAGTGGCCAAAAGAGTTTCTCCCAAGTGGGGAGTGCCCGCTCGCTGACCATCAGGTTCACTGACTGCTTACTGGGCCTCTGTCTGGAAGGGCTACCCTCCTCCGTTGTGAACAGCACCTGGAGAAGTTGTTGGCAAGCATTCCAGGTGGGCTGATGAGTATGGAAGTCATACCAGTACTAGTGTGTGTGGGGGGCTGCTTGTTAGGGGTGGGGGTGAGTTTGGGGGGCCGGTGGGGGAGGGAGTGACTCAATAAGGGCCTGTTAGAAGTTTTCTATTTCTGGACCCTAGAAACCTTATAGGGCGGGGGTTGAAAGAAAGGGTTTGAAGCCAGCTCTCCCACTCCCAGAGTTCTCCTGCAAAATGGGATAAAGCCGATTAGGGGAGAGTGATGGGGAGGGGAGGGGAGGGGAGGTGTGGGGGAGGGGTGAGGGAGGGGAGGGGTGGGGGAGGGTGATGTGGAGGGATGGCCTCCACCTATGTGGTTTTGGGAACTTGGACCGTTTGTTTTTCCGGTCCTTCCATGTTTCCTGAAACCTTGGAAACAAGGGCCCTTTCTTTGCGGGAGGGAGTAAGTCTTTTATATTTGCAGGCTTCTTAGTGGCAATGTCAGCCCACACTTGAAGTAACGGGATCAGATCGGGATATCCTGGTTCCCTTTAAACATAACTATGAACTCTTAGTAATAGGGGGTGGGAAAACTAGTCTTGCGTGGGTCAATCAGGGACTCCTTCTGCCCCATCACTTTTAAACAAATTGTAGAGTCTCCAAGCTTTTGGGTTGAAACCACATCCTCTTGGTGAATGCCGAGAGCAGGGGTCCTCAAACTACAACCTGTGGGCCACATGCAGACAGCCGAGGACGTTGATCCTTTCTGCCGGGTGTATGTGCCCCATTTATTTTTTTTTTTGAACTTCAAATCAAGATGTGCAGTGTGCACATGAATTTGTTCGTAATATTTGTTTTTTTAAACTATAGTCTTTCCTTCAAAAGGCCTGAGGGATAGTGAACTGGCCCCCTGGGTAAACAGTTTAAAGACCCCTGCCCTAAGGTATCCTGGACTTAGGGGTTATTAATCTCCCAGCCCTGAAACATCCCTGAACATTCTACCCGTTGTAGGAGGCACCATGGGAATTTGGACCCCGGGTAATTTACAAGCCTTTACTCCAATTGAACCCAAGAAAATTCAAAATGGCTTAGGCAGTTACTCTATTTTGGTCACTTTTGACTCGTCCTGCACTAGCCCATTATTTCCATTTAACTCTATAACGCGAAGCATGATGTTTTCATAACATTAAAAATGTATATATTAATACATATATATATATATATTTATAACTATGAAAGTCCACAACAAAAAGAAAATTTTTTCCCAAAATTAAAATTGAAGCGTTATAGGGTTAAAAAGAAGGATGGGTCTTATCAGCGGGTCCAAGACCTTAGCATCATAAATGAATCAGTGATCCGACTGCACCTAGTAGTGCCCAAACCTGTGCCCTCCTAGGGGAAAGTGTGAATGCTTTTATCCCTCTTCCTGTACTTCCAATGAACAAACACACATGTCTGGTAATCCTAAGATTATTTTTGTTTCCTGTGACACTCACCTAATTTCAAGGCCACTGCCACCTCACAAGCTTAGCCTTGTCGTAGTCAAACTGTTCACCTTTTAGACCGTTTGTTTTTCTCAGAAGTTATCGGGTGATTAAAGCTTCTGAACCAAGTGTGCCAGGTCCACGACTACCATCTCCTGGACCACCTCAACCTTATCCATCCTGGATAAAGTTGCCCTCAATGGACAACCCCTCCCAGCAGTGTAGGAAGGGTATGGACCCAAAGCCCCACCTCGCCCCTTTTGCCAGCAGGAAGCAGCTAGAGATGTCGTCGCCCAGTACCCCCAAATATTTGGGTCCATATCTCTTCAGGGGGGCAAATGTTAGGTAGCTATGCTAGGGACTGGGGCATCCGTTATGCATGCCCATAGGGCCAAGATAAGAGCCCAGTTAGGAGAGGCACCCTGTGCATGCTCAGAGGTCCAGATTTCTGGCCATGAAGGGGAGGTCACCTGGGTGGTTCCTGTACCTGGATTGACCAATCTAGGCCATGTAAATTCAATTCAGCCACTGGGGTCGGCCAGACTTGCCCACCACGCCTCCCTACGCTCATAAAACTCTCTTGAGTGCAGACCAGGCTTCTGCATGATTTCTCTCTCACTCAGGAAGGCTCTTTGGAGGCAGCTGTGCTGCACATGAGTGGCTGGTGGATACTGTTCAGATGCATGGCTTTCTGCTTGCAAGGGTTTTTGTCTCAGCTGACTGTAAGGGAGGAGGTAGTACGTCTGGATCACAGAGTATCCATGTCCACAAACGAGGCTGCTCATTCCACAGTCCTGGAAGTGCTTTATGAAAACCCTCTGCTTTGCAATGTCACTCTTTGTAGATTAGAGTGGGAGGGGCTGGGACCAAGGTATGCTGCCTCTTACTCCCAGTTGCAGGTTTCTGGATGCTGATTGTATCTCTTACAGCATCAGTTAGTGGGCTTGTTGTCTGCCTCAGGCTTTGTTCACGGAGATCCTCCAGCTAGTTGGTGGTGTGTGCGCATGAGCAGAGACTTCCTGCCAATCCCCCATGAGTAGTAGAGCTCCCATGGTGTGGACTCCATGAAAGCCTTGCCCCAGGCAGCATGCTTACAAAGGAGGGTGGGCCCTGCAGGACAGAGGACCATTCCCCTTGTGGAATGGCCTCAGAGATCCACCTCCCTCTCTGGCCAGCTGCTGGGGCTGTGGGTCCTAAGCATCATGGCTGACTCAATAATAGACACAGGGTGAGGCGACTCCAGTAGCTGTTTTGACTGGTCTAATCCAGCCTGAGATCATCCTTGCATGAGCCCCTGCCAAGATTATTTTTGTTTCTTTTATGATCTTTTCATTAGTGGCTCCTACAACACTAACCACCATCCATAAATACATCATCTGTTTGAAGCCCATCTGTACATTAATTGCCCTCCTTATTCACAAAATATCCACTCTCCACCCAAGCCCCTGGCCTCAGCTCCTCATTTTTCCCCCCTCAATGCCCGCCACCCATCCCTCATCAATCCTTGGAAATGTACTAATTCTTTTGTCATATTTTCACCCACCTTTCTTTTGAGGTCAATGAAGATCCTTGTAATCGGTTCCCACTTTCCATCCTGCCCTTCCTCCACCCTCCCAGTATCTCCACTCATAACACTGGTAAAGGGCCCATCCACTCTGGATTCCCCGTGTTTGAAATTCCTATCGGTACTAGAATACCTTCTCTAGTTTGGCCAGATTAGTATGGTAGAACTGGGATCATGATAGTGGGGCAAGAGAAAGCATTAAGAACTAGAGGAAAGTTGTGTTTCATCTTTGCTGTCTCATACCCTGTATTCTTTAATCTCCACTCTGAGATCCTTCTGTAAGGGGATGTCCAGTGCACTGCAAATAGGTTTTGGGTCTATACCCGGCAGTCCCCTCTCATTCTCCATGATAAGATTTTTTTGTTCTCATGATACCTGTTGCCTTATCCCTTTAAAACTTTGTGATCACACAGGCTGGTATGCTTTCTCCATGTGGGCTCTGTTGCTTCAGAGCCAGATGGCTGTTTCTTTACCCTCAGGCCTTTAAGACCCCACACGCTATATCTTTAGGTAGCTGGACACCATCGGCTTTCTTCACCACATTTGCTTATGCAGCCGCTTTGTGGTCAGTGATTGTGTAGGGAAGGTGAGCATCTTAGAATGCCAATTTAATAGAACAGTGTTATTGCAATGAGGGAGTCCTTGAGCGGAGGCCCTATGTCCATCTGCTACCTTAATACTAAATCTATAAACATATGGACATAGATCTATTTCCCCATGCCCCTTTGTAAATATATGTACATATGTACATGCTTTATTTAGACGTCTATAACTGGCCCTTGCTTCCCAGCTCACTCTTCTATACTCTTTGATTTTCCTCTTGTGCCCACTGTCATGCTCAGTCTTCCTTTGGGTTTCAGTAATTCCTCTTGGTTACATTACCTTTGATCACGCCCTACCAGGCCTCCTACATCCCCCTCACTATCGTTTTCCATCACTTGTTGTACCCTTGTCTCTGGGTTTCTTTACAGCACTTCCTTTCCCCCCACCGTGCTCACTCCCATGCCCAATGGAAAGGGCCGGTCACATGTTTACTCCTCCAGATTGTTCATCCAGCCTCTCTTAATTAGACAGACCTGTAAAGGTAATAACATGCACAAAACAAGACTGAGCTAAACCAAGCAGCAAAAAGAAAAAAAAAACAAACAAAAATGAAAACAAAACCCAACCCAAATCCAATGACACTAAAAGAAAACAACACTAACCAGAAAGAAAAGTACAAGGACTGTGTGGTGAACTTTAGGAGTGTTTTCCAGTCCAGTCTGTGGGGGCACCGAACCCTGACCACAAAGTCCACCTTTGGCATTCCCCGGGGACTTTGATGCTCCGTTTTCTTACTCTTCCGCTGCACTCTCTTAGTGTCATGCATCGAAGTGGCAGGATCAGTTCGGGCGCAGTTCCCACACTGTGTGTCCAGTGTTGTCCCCTCTAAGGCTATGGGTCTTTGAGGGACGTTTCTCATCGTGGGGCTGCCCATGTGGTCTTCTCTGTGGATTGGCTTCTCTGATTGGGAACATCATCCTCAAGGTGTATTGGGCCAGGGTGTGCTCCATTCTCCCCTCCTCCCCCTTGTTCTGCCCTGTGTTCACTGATCAGATATGTCCCTCTCCGCGAGCTGCAGATCCGGTGCCATCCTGTGAAATACAATCTTTTGGGGCTGCAAGGATGTGGGGGGGTGGGTATCAGCTCAGATCTTTTGAGAGTCCAGGAGATATTGACTTCTCGATGGGCACAGTTCTGTGGGGCACCGTGCTCTTGGTCCAGACGCTGGTTGTGAATATGACTTTGTTGTTAACCAGTTGTGTGTCTCTGGGTCAACTCCCGTGTGTTTTTGAGTGAGTTTTCTAATCTGCAAAGTAAATGTACAGGATTATCCAGACTCCCATGTCAGCAAGTTATCGAGAGGGGTTAATCAGAGACTGTTTCATATAGTGTGTACCTGCGCGCCACATTCTAGACCTGCGATGGCAATTATGAGCTCAGGATAGAGATGGTGTCCAGCAGGTAACATACGTGGCTCCATATTGAAACAGGAAGCCCACTGTGGAGATTTGGTCCTTCTGTTGATGGCCACCGGCCACCTAGTCTTCTCCTGCTATAACTGCTTCACTGGCTCAGCAGCTGAGCCAGAAGCCAGTGATATCATAACCAGGTGGCTAACTGGGCCAAAGGGCTGATAGATATTTGTTATTTTGTTGTCTTGGGAAACCCACCTACCCTCCATGCAAACCTTCTGGTGTGAGTTATCTGTGGAAGGAATCATAGGCTCACAGTAATTCACATCTTTCTTCTTGAAAATGTGCCCATATTCCTTTCTGAACCTGACAAGGTGGCCCCTGTGTCCACCAAGAAATTTACTGCCTGGCCTCCTACTTGGAGAGTTAGCCTGGGCTTTTGGCGGCGAAGTGAAACAGAGCCCTGACCCCTTCATTGAGCTTCTTCAAGCATTATTGTCTCTTGCTTGGGTCTTTCTACGTGCAGATGAGGCCCATCCACTCTAGTGGAGGGTCGTGCACCTCTCCTCGGGTTTTCAAGGCACTGATTTTTCCAGTGTCCTTCTTTCCTGCAGTAGGCACATTGGTCCTTCCCCATGGCTTGGCGGTGCCCACAGGTTAGTCTCTCCGTGAGTGGGCCATGCTCTCCTTTTCCTGAGTCTCTGGGGCCTCTCATGGCAATTCCTAGTATTTTAGCTAGCTTCTTTGTCTCTGTCGTGCTAGGGTCATCTCTGTTGTTATACACTCAATGAGCCACTTGTACCAAATCGCTAAGATTTTTCCCTTCAAACCCTTCCCACTTCTTTGTCATGTCTGAGGCAGACTGACTGAGTAATAAAGGCAATACTTATTGCCCTCCTGTTTTCAGTGCCTCCGGGCCGTTAGGGGTATAAAGCCCGTAGGCTTCCCTCAGCCACTCTAGAAAGGCAGGCGGATATTCTCTTATAGGAACCTGAAAATTCTCACTGACCTTAGATAAATTCATAGGTTTCCTAGCTCTTCTGCAGAGGGTCATGTAAGAGCAATGGTTGATACCTGGTAAAGTCCTCTGGGCCTTGCTAGGAATTGAGATCCCACATTGTTGGTGTAGTGGCCAAAAGAGTTTCTCCCAAGTGGGGAGTGCCCGCTCGCTGACCATCAGGTTCACTGACTGCTTACTGGGCCTCTGTCTGGAAGGGCTACCCTCCTCCGTTGTGAACAGCACCTGGAGAAGTTGTTGGCAAGCATTCCAGGTGGGCTGATGAGTATGGAAGTCATACCAGTACTAGTGTGTGTGGGGGGCTGCTTGTTAGGGGTGGGGGTGAGTTTGGGGGGCCGGTGGGGGAGGGAGTGACTCAATAAGGGCCTGTTAGAAGTTTTCTATTTCTGGACCCTAGAAACCTTATAGGGCGGGGGTTGAAAGAAAGGGTTTGAAGCCAGCTCTCCCACTCCCAGAGTTCTCCTGCAAAATGGGATAAAGCCGATTAGGGGAGAGTGATGGGGAGGGGAGGGGAGGGGAGGTGTGGGGGAGGGGTGAGGGAGGGGAGGGGTGGGGGAGGGTGATGTGGAGGGATGGCCTCCACCTATGTGGTTTTGGGAACTTGGACCGTTTGTTTTTCCGGTCCTTCCATGTTTCCTGAAACCTTGGAAACAAGGGCCCTTTCTTTGCGGGAGGGAGTAAGTCTTTTATATTTGCAGGCTTCTTAGTGGCAATGTCAGCCCACACTTGAAGTAACGGGATCAGATCGGGATATCCTGGTTCCCTTTAAACATAACTATGAACTCTTAGTAATAGGGGGTGGGAAAACTAGTCTTGCGTGGGTCAATCAGGGACTCCTTCTGCCCCATCACTTTTAAACAAATTGTAGAGTCTCCAAGCTTTTGGGTTGAAACCACATCCTCTTGGTGAATGCCGAGAGCAGGGGTCCTCAAACTACAACCTGTGGGCCACATGCAGACAGCCGAGGACGTTGATCCTTTCTGCCGGGTGTATGTGCCCCATTTATTTTTTTTTTTGAACTTCAAATCAAGATGTGCAGTGTGCACATGAATTTGTTCGTAATATTTGTTTTTTTAAACTATAGTCTTTCCTTCAAAAGGCCTGAGGGATAGTGAACTGGCCCCCTGGGTAAACAGTTTAAAGACCCCTGCCCTAAGGTATCCTGGACTTAGGGGTTATTAATCTCCCAGCCCTGAAACATCCCTGAACATTCTACCCGTTGTAGGAGGCACCATGGGAATTTGGACCCCGGGTAATTTACAAGCCTTTACTCCAATTGAACCCAAGAAAATTCAAAATGGCTTAGGCAGTTACTCTATTTTGGTCACTTTTGACTCGTCCTGCACTAGCCCATTATTTCCATTTAACTCTATAACGCGAAGCATGATGTTTTCATAACATTAAAAATGTATATATTAATACATATATATATATATATTTATAACTATGAAAGTCCACAACAAAAAGAAAATTTTTTCCCAAAATTAAAATTGAAGCGTTATAGGGTTAAAAAGAAGGATGGGTCTTATCAGCGGGTCCAAGACCTTAGCATCATAAATGAATCAGTGATCCGACTGCACCTAGTAGTGCCCAAACCTGTGCCCTCCTAGGGGAAAGTGTGAATGCTTTTATCCCTCTTCCTGTACTTCCAATGAACAAACACACATGTCTGGTAATCCTAAGATTATTTTTGTTTCCTGTGATACTCACCTAATTTCAAGGCCACTGCCACCTCACAAGCTTAGCCTTGTCGTAGTCAAACTGTTCACCTTTTAGACCGTTTGTTTTTCTCAGAAGTTATCAGGTGATTAAAGCTTCTGAACCAAGTGTGCCAGGTCCACGACTACCATCTCCTGGACCACCTCAACCTTATCCATCCTGGATAAAGTTGCCCTCAATGGACAACCCCTCCCAGCAGTGTAGGAAGGGTATGGACCCAAAGCCCCACCTCGCCCCTTTTGCCAGCAGGAAGCAGCTAGAGATGTCGTCGCCCAGTACCCCCAAAGATTTGGGTCCATATCTCTTCAGGGGGGCAAATGTTAGGTAGCTATGCTAGGGACTGGGGCATCCGTTATGCATGCCCATAGGGCCAAGATAAGAGCCCAGTTAGGAGAGGCACCCTGTGCATGCTCAGAGGTCCAGATTTCTGGCCATGAAGGGGAGGTCACCTGGGTGGTTCCTGTACCTGGATTGACCAATCTAGGCCATGTAAATTCAATTCAGCCACTGGGGTCGGCCAGACTTGCCCACCACGCCTCCCTACGCTCATAAAACTCTCTTGAGTGCAGACCAGGCTTCTGCATGATTTCTCTCTCACTCAGGAAGGCTCTTTGGAGGCAGCTGTGCTGCACATGAGTGGCTGGTGGATACTGTTCAGATGCATGGCTTTCTGCTTGCAAGGGTTTTTGTCTCAGCTGACTGTAAGGGAGGAGGTAGTACGTCTGGATCACAGAGTATCCATGTCCACAAACGAGGCTGCTCATTCCACAGTCCTGGAAGTGCTTTATGAAAACCCTCTGCTTTGCAATGTCACTCTTTGTAGATTAGAGTGGGAGGGGCTGGGACCAAGGTATGCTGCCTCTTACTCCCAGTTGCAGGTTTCTGGATGCTGATTGTATCTCTTACAGCATCAGTTAGTGGGCTTGTTGTCTGCCTCAGGCTTTGTTCACGGAGATCCTCCAGCTAGTTGGTGGTGTGTGCGCATGAGCAGAGACTTCCTGCCAATCCCCCATGAGTAGTAGAGCTCCCATGGTGTGGACTCCATGAAAGCCTTGCCCCAGGCAGCATGCTTACAAAGGAGGGTGGGCCCTGCAGGACAGAGGACCATTCCCCCTGTGGAATGGCCTCAGAGATCCACCTCCCTCTCTGGCCAGCTGCTGGGGCTGTGGGTCCTAAGCATCATGGCTGACTCAATAATAGACACAGGGTGAGGCGACTCCAGTAGCTGTTTTGACTGGTCTAATCCAGCCTGAGATCATCCTTGCATGAGCCCCTGCCAAGATTATTTTTGTTTCTTTTATGATCTTTTCATTAGTGGCTCCTACAACACTAACCACCATCCATAAATACATCATCTGTTTGAAGCCCATCTGTACATTAATTGCCCTCCTTATTCACAAAATATCCACTCTCCACCCAAGCCCCTGGCCTCAGCTCCTCATTTTTCCCCCCTCAATGCCCGCCACCCATCCCTCATCAATCCTTGGAAATGTACTAATTCTTTTGTCATATTTTCACCCACCTTTCTTTTGAGGTCAATGAAGATCCTTGTAATCGGTTCCCACTTTCCATCCTGCCCTTCCTCCACCCTCCCAGTATCTCCACTCATAACACTGGTAAAGGGCCCATCCACTCTGGATTCCCCGTGTTTGAAATTCCTATCGGTACTAGAATACCTTCTCTAGTTTGGCCAGATTAGTATGGTAGAACTGGGATCATGATAGTGGGGCAAGAGAAAGCATTAAGAACTAGAGGAAAGTTGTGTTTCATCTTTGCTGTCTCATACCCTGTATTCTTTAATCTCCACTCTGAGATCCTTCTGTAAGGGGATGTCCAGTGCACTGCAAATAGGTTTTGGGTCTATACCCGGCAGTCCCCTCTCATTCTCCATGATAAGATTTTTTTGTTCTCATGATACCTGTTGCCTTATCCCTTTAAAACTTTGTGATCACACAGGCTGGTATGCTTTCTCCATGTGGGCTCTGTTGCTTCAGAGCCAGATGGCTGTTTCTTTACCCTCAGGCCTTTAAGACCCCACACGCTATATCTTTAGGTAGCTGGACACCATCGGCTTTCTTCACCACATTTGCTTATGCAGCCGCTTTGTGGTCAGTGATTGTGTAGGGAAGGTGAGCATCTTAGAATGCCAATTTAATAGAACAGTGTTATTGCAATGAGGGAGTCCTTGAGCGGAGGCCCTATGTCCATCTGCTACCTTAATACTAAATCTATAAACATATGGACATAGATCTATTTCCCCATGCCCCTTTGTAAATATATGTACATATGTACATGCCTTTATTTAGACGTCTATAACTGGCCCTTGCTTCCCAGCTCACTCTTCTATACTCTTTGATTTTCCTCTTGTGCCCACTGACATGCTCAGTCTTCCTTTGGGTTTCAGTAATTCCTCTTGGTTACATTACCTTTGATCACGCCCTACCAGGCCTCCTACATCCCCCTCACTATCGTTTTCCATCACTTGTTGTACCCTTGTCTCTGGGTTTCTTTACAGCACTTCCTTTCCCCCCACCGTGCTCACTCCCATGCCCAATGGAAAGGGCCGGTCACATGTTTACTCCTCCAGATTGTTCATCCAGCCTCTCTTAATTAGACAGACCTGTAAAGGTAATAACATGCACAAAACAAGACTGAGCTAAACCAAGCAGCAAAAAGAAAAAAAAAACAAACAAAAATGAAAACAAAACCCAACCCAAATCCAATGACACTAAAAGAAAACAACACTAACCAGAAAGAAAAGTACAAGGACTGTGTGGTGAACTTTAGGAGTGTTTTCCAGTCCAGTCTGTGGGGGCACCGAACCCTGACCACAAAGTCCACCTTTGGCATTCCCCGGGGACTTTGATGCTCCGTTTTCTTACTCTTCCGCTGCACTCTCTTAGTGTCATGCATCGAAGTGGCAGGATCAGTTCGGGCGCAGTTCCCACACTGTGTGTCCAGTGTTGTCCCCTCTAAGGCTATGGGTCTTTGAGGGACGTTTCTCATCGTGGGGCTGCCCATGTGGTCTTCTCTGTGGATTGGCTTCTCTGATTGGGAACATCATCCTCAAGGTGTATTGGGCCAGGGTGTGCTCCATTCTCCCCTCCTCCCCCTTGTTCTGCCCTGTGTTCACTGATCAGATATGTCCCTCTCCGCGAGCTGCAGATCCGGTGCCATCCTGTGAAATACAATCTTTTGGGGCTGCAAGGATGTGGGGGGGTGGGTATCAGCTCAGATCTTTTGAGAGTCCAGGAGATATTGACTTCTCGATGGGCACAGTTCTGTGGGGCACCGTGCTCTTGGTCCAGACGCTGGTTGTGAATATGACTTTGTTGTTAACCAGTTGTGTGTCTCTGGGTCAACTCCCGTGTGTTTTTGAGTGAGTTTTCTAATCTGCAAAGTAAATGTACAGGATTATCCAGACTCCCATGTCAGCAAGTTATCGAGAGGGGTTAATCAGAGACTGTTTCATATAGTGTGTACCTGCGCGCCGCATTCTAGACCTGCGATGGCAATTATGAGCTCAGGATAGAGATGGTGTCCAGCAGGTAACATACGTGGCTCCATATTGAAACAGGAAGCCCACTGTGGAGATTTGGTCCTTCTGTTGATGGCCACCGGCCACCTAGTCTTCTCCTGCTATAACTGCTTCACTGGCTCAGCAGCTGAGCCAGAAGCCAGTGATATCATAACCAGGTGGCTAACTGGGCCAAAGGGCTGATAGATATTTGTTATTTTGTTGTCTTGGGAAACCCACCTACCCTCCATGCAAACCTTCTGGTGTGAGTTATCTGTGGAAGGAATCATAGGCTCACAGTAATTCACATCTTTCTTCTTGAAAATGTGCCCATATTCCTTTCTGAACCTGACAAGGTGGCCCCTGTGTCCACCAAGAAATTTACTGCCTGGCCTCCTACTTGGAGAGTTAGCCTGGGCTTTTGGCGGCGAAGTGAAACAGAGCCCTGACCCCTTCATTGAGCTTCTTCAAGCATTATTGTCTCTTGCTTGGGTCTTTCTACGTGCAGATGAGGCCCATCCACTCTAGTGGAGGGTCGTGCACCTCTCCTCGGGTTTTCAAGGCACTGATTTTTCCAGTGTCCTTCTTTCCTGCAGTAGGCACATTGGTCCTTCCCCATGGCTTGGCGGTGCCCACAGGTTAGTCTCTCCGTGAGTGGGCCATGCTCTCCTTTTCCTGAGTCTCTGGGGCCTCTCATGGCAATTCCTAGTATTTTAGCTAGCTTCTTTGTCTCTGTCGTGCTAGGGTCATCTCTGTTGTTATACACTCAATGAGCCACTTGTACCAAATCGCTAAGATTTTTCCCTTCAAACCCTTCCCACTTCTTTGTCATGTCTGAGGCAGACTGACTGAGTAATAAAGGCAATACTTATTGCCCTCCTGTTTTCAGTGCCTCCGGGCCGTTAGGGGTATAAAGCCCGTAGGCTTCCCTCAGCCACTCTAGAAAGGCAGGCGGATATTCTCTTATAGGAACCTGAAAATTCTCACTGACCTTAGATAAATTCATAGGTTTCCTAGCTCTTCTGCAGAGGGTCATGTAAGAGCAATGGTTGATACCTGGTAAAGTCCTCTGGGCCTTGCTAGGAATTGAGATCCCACATTGTTGGTGTAGTGGCCAAAAGAGTTTCTCCCAAGTGGGGAGTGCCTGCTCGCTGACCATCAGGTTCACTGACTGCTTACTGGGCCTCTGTCTGGAAGGTCTACCCTCCTCCGTTGTGAACAGCACCTGGAGAAGTTGTTGGCAAGCATTCCAGGTGGGCTGATGAGTATGGAAGTCATACCAGTACTAGTGTGTGTGGGGGGCTGCTTGTTAGGGGTGGGGGTGAGTTTGGGGGGCCGGTGGGGGAGGGAGTGACTCAATAAGGGCCTGTTAGAAGTTTTCTATTTCTGGACCCTAGAAACCTTATAGGGCGGGGGTTGAAAGAAAGGGTTTGAAGCCAGCTCTCCCACTCCCAGAGTTCTCCTGCAAAATGGGATAAAGCCGATTAGGGGAGAGTGATGGGGAGGGGAGGGGAGGGGAGGTGTGGGGGAGGGGTGAGGGAGGGGAGGGGTGGGGGAGGGTGATGTGGAGGGATGGCCTCCACCTATGTGGTTTTGGGAACTTGGACCGTTTGTTTTTCCGGTCCTTCCATGTTTCCTGAAACCTTGGAAACAAGGGCCCTTTCTTTGCGGGAGGGAGTAAGTCTTTTATATTTGCAGGCTTCTTAGTGGCAATGTCAGCCCACACTTGAAGTAACGGGATCAGATCGGGATATCCTGGTTCCCTTTAAACATAACTATGAACTCTTAGTAATAGGGGGTGGGAAAACTAGTCTTGCGTGGGTCAATCAGGGACTCCTTCTGCCCCATCACTTTTAAACAAATTGTAGAGTCTCCAAGCTTTTGGGTTGAAACCACATCCTCTTGGTGAATGCCGAGAGCAGGGGTCCTCAAACTACAACCTGTGGGCCACATGCAGACAGCCGAGGACGTTGATCCTTTCTGCCGGGTGTATGTGCCCCATTTATTTTTTTTTTGAACTTCAAATCAAGATGTGCAGTGTGCACATGAATTTGTTCGTAATATTTGTTTTTTTAAACTATAGTCTTTCCTTCAAAAGGCCTGAGGGATAGTGAACTGGCCCCCTGGGTAAACAGTTTAAAGACCCCTGCCCTAAGGTATCCTGGACTTAGGGGTTATTAATCTCCCAGCCCTGAAACATCCCTGAACATTCTACCCGTTGTAGGAGGCACCATGGGAATTTGGACCCCGGGTAATTTACAAGCCTTTACTCCAATTGAACCCAAGAAAATTCAAAATGGCTTAGGCAGTTACTCTATTTTGGTCACTTTTGACTCGTCCTGCACTAGCCCATTATTTCCATTTAACTCTATAACGCGAAGCATGATGTTTTCATAACATTAAAAATGTATATATTAATACATATATATATATATATTTATAACTATGAAAGTCCACAACAAAAAGAAAATTTTTTCCCAAAATTAAAATTGAAGCGTTATAGGGTTAAAAAGAAGGATGGGTCTTATCAGCGGGTCCAAGACCTTAGCATCATAAATGAATCAGTGATCCGACTGCACCTAGTAGTGCCCAAACCTGTGCCCTCCTAGGGGAAAGTGTGAATGCTTTTATCCCTCTTCCTGTACTTCCAATGAACAAACACACATGTCTGGTAATCCTAAGATTATTTTTGTTTCCTGTGATACTCACCTAATTTCAAGGCCACTGCCACCTCACAAGCTTAGCCTTGTCGTAGTCAAACTGTTCACCTTTTAGACCGTTTGTTTTTCTCAGAAGTTATCGGGTGATTAAAGCTTCTGAACCAAGTGTGCCAGGTCCACGACTACCATCTCCTGGACCACCTCAACCTTATCCATCCTGGATAAAGTTGCCCTCAATGGACAACCCCTCCCAGCAGTGTAGGAAGGGTATGGACCCAAAGCCCCACCTCGCCCCTTTTGCCAGCAGGAAGCAGCTAGAGATGTCGTCGCCCAGTACCCCCAAAGATTTGGGTCCATATCTCTTCAGGGGGGCAAATGTTAGGTAGCTATGCTAGGGACTGGGGCATCCGTTATGCATGCCCATAGGGCCAAGATAAGAGCCCAGTTAGGAGAGGCACCCTGTGCATGCTCAGAGGTCCAGATTTCTGGCCATGAAGGGGAGGTCACCTGGGTGGTTCCTGTACCTGGATTGACCAATCTAGGCCATGTAAATTCAATTCAGCCACTGGGGTCGGCCAGACTTGCCCACCACGCCTCCCTACGCTCATAAAACTCTCTTGAGTGCAGACCAGGCTTCTGCATGATTTCTCTCTCACTCAGGAAGGCTCTTTGGAGGCAGCTGTGCTGCACATGAGTGGCTGGTGGATACTGTTCAGATGCATGGCTTTCTGCTTGCAAGGGTTTTTGTCTCAGCTGACTGTAAGGGAGGAGGTAGTACGTCTGGATCACAGAGTATCCATGTCCACAAACGAGGCTGCTCATTCCACAGTCCTGGAAGTGCTTTATGAAAACCCTCTGCTTTGCAATGTCATTCTTTGTAGATTAGAGTGGGAGGGGCTGGGACCAAGGTATGCTGCCTCTTACTCCCAGTTGCAGGTTTCTGGATGCTGATTGTATCTCTTACAGCATCAGTTAGTGGGCTTGTTGTCTGCCTCAGGCTTTGTTCACGGAGATCCTCCAGCTAGTTGGTGGTGTGTGCGCATGAGCAGAGACTTCCTGCCAATCCCCCATGAGTAGTAGAGCTCCCATGGTGTGGACTCCATGAAAGCCTTGCCCCAGGCAGCATGCTTACAAAGGAGGGTGGGCCCTGCAGGACAGAGGACCATTCCCCCTGTGGAATGGCCTCAGAGATCCACCTCCCTCTCTGGCCAGCTGCTGGGGATGTGGGTCCTAAGCATCATGGCTGACTCAATAATAGACACAGGGTGAGGCGACTCCAGTAGCTGTTTTGACTGGTCTAATCCAGCCTGAGATCATCCTTGCATGAGCCCCTGCCAAGATTATTTTTGTTTCTTTTATGATCTTTTCATTAGTGGCTCCTACAACACTAACCACCATCCATAAATACATCATCTGTTTGAAGCCCATCTGTACATTAATTGCCCTCCTTATTCACAAAATATCCACTCTCCACCCAAGCCCCTGGCCTCAGCTCCTCATTTTTCCCCCCTCAATGCCCGCCACCCATCCCTCATCAATCCTTGGAAATGTACTAATTCTTTTGTCATATTTTCACCCACCTTTCTTTTGAGGTCAATGAAGATCCTTGTAATCGGTTCCCACTTTCCATCCTGCCCTTCCTCCACCCTCCCAGTATCTCCACTCATAACACTGGTAAAGGGCCCATCCACTCTGGATTCCCCGTGTTTGAAATTCCTATCGGTACTAGAATACCTTCTCTAGTTTGGCCAGATTAGTATGGTAGAACTGGGATCATGATAGTGGGGCAAGAGAAAGCATTAAGAACTAGAGGAAAGTTGTGTTTCATCTTTGCTGTCTCATACCCTGTATTCTTTAATCTCCACTCTGAGATCCTTCTGTAAGGGGATGTCCAGTGCACTGCAAATAGGTTTTGGGTCTATACCCGGCAGTCCCCTCTCATTCTCCATGATAAGATTTTTTTGTTCTCATGATACCTGTTGCCTTATCCCTTTAAAACTTTGTGATCACACAGGCTGGTATGCTTTCTCCATGTGGGCTCTGTTGCTTCAGAGCCAGATGGCTGTTTCTTTACCCTCAGGCCTTTAAGACCCCACACGCTATATCTTTAGGTAGCTGGACACCATCGGCTTTCTTCACCACATTTGCTTATGCAGCCGCTTTGTGGTCAGTGATTGTGTAGGGAAGGTGAGCATCTTAGAATGCCAATTTAATAGAACAGTGTTATTGCAATGAGGGAGTCCTTGAGCGGAGGCCCTATGTCCATCTGCTACCTTAATACTAAATCTATAAACATATGGACATAGATCTATTTCCCCATGCCCCTTTGTAAATATATGTACATATGTACATGCCTTTATTTAGACGTCTATAACTGGCCCTTGCTTCCCAGCTCACTCTTCTATACTCTTTGATTTTCCTCTTGTGCCCACTGACATGCTCAGTCTTCCTTTGGGTTTCAGTAATTCCTCTTGGTTACATTACCTTTGATCACGCCCTACCAGGCCTCCTACATCCCCCTCACTATCGTTTTCCATCACTTGTTGTACCCTTGTCTCTGGGTTTCTTTACAGCACTTCCTTTCCCCCCACCGTGCTCACTCCCATGCCCAATGGAAAGGGCCGGTCACATGTTTACTCCTCCAGATTGTTCATCCAGCCTCTCTTAATTAGACAGACCTGTAAAGGTAATAACATGCACAAAACAAGACTGAGCTAAACCAAGCAGCAAAAAGAAAAAAAAAACAAACAAAAATGAAAACAAAACCCAACCCAAATCCAATGACACTAAAAGAAAACAACACTAACCAGAAAGAAAAGTACAAGGACTGTGTGGTGAACTTTAGGAGTGTTTTCCAGTCCAGTCTGTGGGGGCACCGAACCCTGACCACAAAGTCCACCTTTGGCATTCCCCGGGGACTTTGATGCTCCGTTTTCTTACTCTTCCGCTGCACTCTCTTAGTGTCATGCATCGAAGTGGCAGGATCAGTTCGGGCGCAGTTCCCACACTGTGTGTCCAGTGTTGTCCCCTCTAAGGCTATGGGTCTTTGAGGGACGTTTCTCATCGTGGGGCTGCCCATGTGGTCTTCTCTGTGGATTGGCTTCTCTGATTGGGAACATCATCCTCAAGGTGTATTGGGCCAGGGTGTGCTCCATTCTCCCCTCCTCCCCCTTGTTCTGCCCTGTGTTCACTGATCAGATATGTCCCTCTCCGCGAGCTGCAGATCCGGTGCCATCCTGTGAAATACAATCTTTTGGGGCTGCAAGGATGTGGGGGGGTGGGTATCAGCTCAGATCTTTTGAGAGTCCAGGAGATATTGACTTCTCGATGGGCACAGTTCTGTGGGGCACCGTGCTCTTGGTCCAGACGCTGGTTGTGAATATGACTTTGTTGTTAACCAGTTGTGTGTCTCTGGGTCAACTCCCGTGTGTTTTTGAGTGAGTTTTCTAATCTGCAAAGTAAATGTACAGGATTATCCAGACTCCCATGTCAGCAAGTTATCGAGAGGGGTTAATCAGAGACTGTTTCATATAGTGTGTACCTGCGCGCCGCATTCTAGACCTGCGATGGCAATTATGAGCTCAGGATAGAGATGGTGTCCAGCAGGTAACATACGTGGCTCCATATTGAAACAGGAAGCCCACTGTGGAGATTTGGTCCTTCTGTTGATGGCCACCGGCCACCTAGTCTTCTCCTGCTATAACTGCTTCACTGGCTCAGCAGCTGAGCCAGAAGCCAGTGATATCATAACCAGGTGGCTAACTGGGCCAAAGGGCTGATAGATATTTGTTATTTTGTTGTCTTGGGAAACCCACCTACCCTCCATGCAAACCTTCTGGTGTGAGTTATCTGTGGAAGGAATCATAGGCTCACAGTAATTCACATCTTTCTTCTTGAAAATGTGCCCATATTCCTTTCTGAACCTGACAAGGTGGCCCCTGTGTCCACCAAGAAATTTACTGCCTGGCCTCCTACTTGGAGAGTTAGCCTGGGCTTTTGGCGGCGAAGTGAAACAGAGCCCTGACCCCTTCATTGAGCTTCTTCAAGCATTATTGTCTCTTGCTTGGGTCTTTCTACGTGCAGATGAGGCCCATCCACTCTAGTGGAGGGTCGTGCACCTCTCCTGGGGTTTTCAAGGCACTGATTTTTCCAGTGTCCTTCTTTCCTGCAGTAGGCACATTGGTCCTTCCCCATGGCTTGGCGGTGCCCACAGGTTAGTCTCTCCGTGAGTGGGCCATGCTCTCCTTTTCCTGAGTCTCTGGGGTCTCTCATGGCAATTCCTAGTATTTTAGCTAGCTTCTTTGTCTCTGTCGTGCTAGGGTCATCTCTGTTGTTATACACTCAATGAGCCACTTGTACCAAATCGCTAAGATTTTTCCCTTCAAACCCTTCCCACTTCTTTGTCATGTCTGAGGCAGACTGACTGAGTAATAAAGGCAATACTTATTGCCCTCCTGTTTTCAGTGCCTCCGGGCCGTTAGGGGTATAAAGCCCGTAGGCTTCCCTCAGCCACTCTAGAAAGGCAGGCGGATATTCTCTTATAGGAACCTGAAAATTCTCACTGACCTTAGATAAATTCATAGGTTTCCTAGCTCTTCTGCAGAGGGTCATGTAAGAGCAATGGTTGATACCTGGTAAAGTCCTCTGGGCCTTGCTAGGAATTGAGATCCCACATTGTTGGTGTAGTGGCCAAAAGAGTTTCTCCCAAGTGGGGAGTGCCCGCTCGCTGACCATCAGGTTCACTGACTGCTTACTGGGCCTCTGTCTGGAAGGGCTACCCTCCTCCGTTGTGAACAGCACCTGGAGAAGTTGTTGGCAAGCATTCCAGGTGGGCTGATGAGTATGGAAGTCATACCAGTACTAGTGTGTGTGGGGGGCTGCTTGTTAGGGGTGGGGGTGAGTTTGGGGGGCCGGTGGGGGAGGGAGTGACTCAATAAGGGCCTGTTAGAAGTTTTCTATTTCTGGACCCTAGAAACCTTATAGGGCGGGGGTTGAAAGAAAGGGTTTGAAGCCAGCTCTCCCACTCCCAGAGTTCTCCTGCAAAATGGGATAAAGCCGATTAGGGGAGAGTGATGGGGAGGGGAGGGGAGGGGAGGTGTGGGGGAGGGGTGAGGGAGGGGAGGGGTGGGGGAGGGTGATGTGGAGGGATGGCCTCCACCTATGTGGTTTTGGGAACTTGGACCGTTTGTTTTTCCGGTCCTTCCATGTTTCCTGAAACCTTGGAAACAAGGGCCCTTTCTTTGCGGGAGGGAGTAAGTCTTTTATATTTGCAGGCTTCTTAGTGGCAATGTCAGCCCACACTTGAAGTAACGGGATCAGATCGGGATATCCTGGTTCCCTTTAAACATAACTATGAACTCTTAGTAATAGGGGGTGGGAAAACTAGTCTTGCGTGGGTCAATCAGGGACTCCTTCTGCCCCATCACTTTTAAACAAATTGTAGAGTCTCCAAGCTTTTGGGTTGAAACCACATCCTCTTGGTGAATGCCGAGAGCAGGGGTCCTCAAACTACAACCTGTGGGCCACATGCAGACAGCCGAGGACGTTGATCCTTTCTGCCGGGTGTATGTGCCCCATTTATTTTTTTTTTGAACTTCAAATCAAGATGTGCAGTGTGCACATGAATTTGTTCGTAATATTTGTTTTTTTAAACTATAGTCTTTCCTTCAAAAGGCCTGAGGGATAGTGAACTGGCCCCCTGGGTAAACAGTTTAAAGACCCCTGCCCTAAGGTATCCTGGACTTAGGGGTTATTAATCTCCCAGCCCTGAAACATCCCTGAACATTCTACCCGTTGTAGGAGGCACCATGGGAATTTGGACCCCGGGTAATTTACAAGCCTTTACTCCAATTGAACCCAAGAAAATTCAAAATGGCTTAGGCAGTTACTCTATTTTGGTCACTTTTGACTCGTCCTGCACTAGCCCATTATTTCCATTTAACTCTATAACGCGAAGCATGATGTTTTCATAACATTAAAAATGTATATATTAATACATATATATATATATATTTATAACTATGAAAGTCCACAACAAAAAGAAAATTTTTTCCCAAAATTAAAATTGAAGCGTTATAGGGTTAAAAAGAAGGATGGGTCTTATCAGCGGGTCCAAGACCTTAGCATCATAAATCATAAACACACACACACACACACACACACATACACTTGCAGAATCAATAGTCGGCTTCTGACTTGGTGTCTTTTTTACACACACGCACACAGACACATACACACACCTGTGCAGAATCTGTGGAGGACTTCTAACAACATGTCCTTTTTACACACACACACACACACACACACACACACACACACAAACAAAGACATACTCTTGCAGGATCTCTAGAGTGCTTCTGACTTGGTGTCCTTTATACACACACACACACACATACACCCTTCCAGAACTCCACAATGATTCTGATTTCATGTCCTTTTTACACACACACACACACACACACACACAAACACACCATTGCAG